>NW_011888926.1:2825433-2851177 GCF_000151845.1 Pteropus vampyrus | reverse complement strand
GTTGGGGACAGATGTGTCCTACAATTAACTATAGAACAAACCACTATTTTAAGGGTTAAAATAGAGGTACAACCAACCAACTATGAAGATAAGGAAGGTTTTGGACCCTGATCATTTCTCATTATGTTTTCTGGTTCAGAATCCCACACAGAAATGTTAGTGTTGGGTAGGGCAAGGGTCTCAAGGACAGGCTCTCATGGTCTGGGCAGTTCTTAATAAATGCTGTTCTTGCTAAATGTTAAAATGTAGCACAGAATTTTACAGATGCAGCTATAAACAGGATGAGCTTGACAAGGAACTCAACAAGATAAATGTAGCCAACTGCAAGGAGAAATCAATATGTAACTAACCAAATAGTATATATAAGAAATGGCGAAGCTTCCCTTGAAGGAGATAGAGTTTTGGATGTGAATCCCCATCTCCTTTACTTGTGGCAAGTGAATAAACCTACCTGATGAAGACCATATCTTGTTCTTGAATGGAACACCCCAGGTGGTGAGCCTCTTCAGTCTGGTAACACTAGTATGGGTTATGTGCATGTGGTTATGAGGATTCGGGTTCTTAGGATCTTTATTAGAATTTAAGTCATGATTTTCTACTGTCAGTTGCCCCAGGAATACCTATCACTCAATCTTAATTGATGTTTGTGAAATGCTTTGTCTTCCTCTGCTGAAAGGCTATAAGTATTGAGCATTATTACTGTTACAGTGGTTGTTTTATTATTAAAGCAGTGCCAACAAGGTTACACAGCAGCTTGGATCAGGAAGCGAAACCAGGGTGGTGATCCCACTGAAGCTACAGGGGATGGGGATTTGGGATGGTAAGATGTTAATTACACAGGATGGAATGCAGGCTAGAGTCCAGCACTGTGCTCCTAGAGATCATTTCAGTCCCAGAGGCTGGGGCTGGCACTCTGGCAGTGGGTCCTAAGCATCCTGCCTTCCCCTGTCTGGGATGTTAGATTCACTTCACTGAAAGCTGCCACAGAGAAAGACGCAATGGCCATCAGCCAGGAGCGCAGGTCTTGCTCGGCATCGAGGGTGGCTTTGGGAGCTTTCCAGGAGCCAAAGGGCTGTTCCCTTTGCATGCAATCAATTATTTATTTCTAAAGTGACTTATTTTTCACCTCTCTTTAGACCCCTTTCTCCTTGTTTCCAGCTCTTGAAGATTGCTGCAGGGGTTGAGGAGGTAGGCTTGACACACAAAGATGGTAGAAATGTCCGTTCGTAAAGCTGAAAAAATGAACATACCGATAGGTGGACTTCTGTCAGGAAGCACCAAGATTATTTTAGGGTGGGAAAGATGCAGTGGAGACAATGATAACCTCTCCATAGCTTTAGCCCCAAACAATGTCACCACTTGAAACTGATTGAGAAACTTGAGTTCTGAATGAAATGTTTTTAATATGTTGGATTGGCTAACAGTACGATTCTGGAGAAGGCATTAAAAAAAGGAGAGGCACTCAAAACAGAAAAGACTCTGGAGTCAGATAGACCTAGGACCGAATGCCAGGTCCACTAACTCTGTCTGGGTGACCTTGGGCAAGTTTCCCAACCTCTCTGGTGCCTTAGTTTCCTACCTATAAAATTTAGAGAATGTAAAATCCACAGGTTTAACCAGATAATCCTTGTAAAGAACTCAGCACAGTAGTTGCCACAAAATGGGCACGCAATAAGTGGTTGTCATTATTACCGACAACTAAAGGTCAAAAGACCAGCCATCCAAACTCTTTAGCAAACAATTAACTGTAGCACAGCTAATTCAGATTTGACTGATGCGCCTGTTTGTCCAATTAAGTACTAGGAAAGAACTCAGTGGAGTCAAACCAATGGCATTGGGTCTTGTTGTTGGAAGGCATTCTTGCTGTTCCACCAATAGTTTGAACATTTGACTAAGGAGTGACATCCTGACAGTCCAATGACGCACAACCAGCCAACACTCAGCACTTCGGAGGCGATAAATCAAGGAGCCGGCACGTATACATCCCGTTATTAGAATGTACTGGATGGAGAGAGGAGCTTAGGGGATACAACGCGAGGACGAGAAATTAATGAGCTAAAAAAAGAAAATAGACGATGGTTACGCCAGGCGAGCTCGGCCGCCATCATGTTCTAGTTTCCCCTTCGCCTACCTCGGTCCGCGACCGAGGAAGCGGCCTCTGGGATGCTGAGGAGGTGTGTCCCCGAATGATTGGCGCAGGCAGTTCAGCCAATCCTAGCTCGTCAAACGGGAAGCACTTGACCAATGAGGGGCGACACCAGCGGGGAGAAATTGGAGGGGCGGAGCAGCAGCTTGACAAGCACAAAAGCCAGCCAGTGAGAACTGGAGGCACCCTCCCTGCGGCCAATGGAGTGGGGCTGTGGGCGGGCCCACGAGTGTTTGTGTTGTGGTTTTGGGGGAGGGAGGCGGAGGGGAAAGTTTGTTTATTTTGTTTTTAGTTTCTGGGGTCCCCGTGTTCCTAGGAGGTGAAGCGGGAGGGACTGACCCGCGAGCCCTTCAGTTCCCCTACTACGTCGCCTCCGTAGCCTGCGGAGAAGCGGGGACCGCGCGCATCGCAGCGCAGCGCATCGCCTCACAGTGGAACGCCGCGCACTCGGATCCCGCGCGGCTCGGCGGTGAGTGAGGACCGACGGCCACTGCCTCCCTTCCCCTCCCCCGCGCACCGCCAGTCAGAACGGGGCGCCGGGTGGGCGAGGACGCCCGCGGGAGCGCGCGGTACGGGCCGGCCTGTCAAGCTGAGGCGCAGAGTGTGCGTGTCCTCGCGAGTGAGCGCGCGCGGCGGGGAGAGGGCCGGGAGGGGCGTGAGCGCGCGCGGGGCCCGGAGGGGCGGTGGCGTTGAGCGCGTGCTCCGTGGGGGCGGGCGTCTGGTGGGTTTGACCCCGGGCCGGGTAGAGACGCGGGCGACGTCTGGCGCGCGGGGAAGGGGCGCCGGGGATGGCAGGGCCGGGACGGGCGGGCGGGCGCGCGCGGCTCTGGGCGTCACGCGCCTGCAGGTGTGAGCTGGGGGAGGGCTTCCGGGTGGGCTGGCCGAGTCAGGTTCGCTTCTCGTAGCTGGGGGGCCTCGGCAGGGAGGGGTCCCCGTCGCGGCGGAGAGCCGAGGCCCGCGGGGCGCATGGCAGAGGGAGGCGTCAGGCCCCGAAGCCTCCCGGTTTCTGCCTGTGTGCAGGACCTGCGTGACGGAGTGAATGCGTTTCCCTGCTTAACCTGGGCCCGCACCCCCTCACCCCTCATCGCAATGCCCTGCGTGTGTGGCGGTCTTCGAGAGGCTGCTCAGACTTTCCACGGGGAAACGAGAGGCAGGGGCAGTAACATTGGACGAAACGGCCCGAGGAGTGTTTTCTGCCTTCGCCTGGTCCGGCGCCCTTTAGTTTCAAACTATCGGGGTTATTAGTGGGCTAAATACAGTGTAGTGACTGTCGACACTTGGTAACGGTAGCCTCTTGTCAGGCGCCTTAAGGAGCAGACCGTGCTCAGGTCTTTGGGCACAGGGTACCAGTCTGGGTTTTTTCAGTCTCCTTGCTTTCTCATGTATCTTTCGGCTTTTAAAATGCTTTTTAGCATTGGTGCTAGAGAATGAGCGAGGGGTAAGGCGAATTTCATGTCGGTCATTTGTAGTACAGTATAAGCAAAATTACACAACAAATTTGGCAGAGGTATTTCTCCATAGTCAGTAAGTAGAACGTCGTTAGTTGCGCTCCCCACCCCACCACCAGTTAAGCATACAGAAATAAGGTGTGCCTCTTAGCATTTTGTGAAAGTTTAGCAATTGAGACTATTTCCTTCATCGTTGTGAGGAATATCAATAGGACGATAGTTTCCTATTGATTTGGAGAAGCATCAATGATCTTGGCGTTGAAACTATATTATTCTCTGGTAGTGTTATGTAAATGGCTCTAAAAAGCAACTTTTAGCACAGTCTTGCACCTCTGCAGTTTGTAGTATTTCTGTAGGTAGGTCGTGGCGGGGATATGATCAGTAGTAGTAGGTCCCTGTACTAACGGAAGTAGCCGCAACGCAAATTAGACTGGTTTGTCCCACTTGGGACGCACTGATAGTAATAACGATGCCTTTATGTTTTCTTAGTTCTTGACTATTTTTAAGTGTTTGTCTCAAACATCATTATTTGAGCAGAATAGTGTGTGGTAGGACTTGCGAAGAACTTCCCAAGCCACTTTTCTAAGGTAGCAGATATATGTCATGCACTTGAAACAAAATAATTTTTCTCATTCAAAAGGAAGCGCTTAAAAATATTTTAAATCAGAACAATAACATTTGATTAAATCGTAGTAACCTATTTATGGCGTGCTTCCCGTATGCCAACCTCTTTATATATTTTTTCTAATCCTTACCTCAAGCTCGTGGGGTAGATATTGTTACTGTTTTATGGATGAGAAAAAGAGCCTCCAAGAACCACACAGCTATGAAGTTCAAGGGCATTGATTTAGTCTCAAGTCTGTCTGGTTTCAAAGCCTGTGCTTGTTCCATTTTGCCTCCAAAATTATCCAGAGGAAGAAATTCAGAAAGGGCACTGAGAGGTAGAGAGGAATAAGAAAGGGAAATGCCACTGATGATTAGGTTAACCATACCTAACTTAAGAATTTAATGCTAAACTCATTCTTAGTTTTTAAAAATTTAAGAACTTTTTTTTTTTTTTACCAAAGTACATCTGTACTTTGTTTTCATAAATAAAATGCATTTAATTCAGAGGTCAGGGCTTTCAGAACCCTTTGTGCAGATCTCCGCTTCACTACCCTGCTATTGTGAATAATCATGTGCGCTCTTCCAGGGACCAGGAACTTTTGTATCTAGCACAGTGCTTGGCACATAACAGTAAATATTAGTTGACTAAGGAGTGCAATTAAAATGTAATAACTTCGGGTTCATTTTAGCAGTTTTAGTTTAATGGGACAATAAAAAAGTGAATAATCCATGGGCAAAACCTATATTCTAGAAGAATACTTAAATGGTCTTGGAAGTCTGGCTCTGGCAGTTTGCTAAATCTCCCAGTTCTATTTCTCTGCTTGAGCTGCTGTATCGTTCTGTTCTTCCTTTCACCTCCGGAGTTCTAAAAGAGGAGGCTGTACTGACTGCTTCCCTTTGCTACTCAGTCATCCTTTGAACCTTTGCAGCCCGGCTCCCAACCTCACCTCTCACTGAGGCTTTCCCCAAGGATGCCAATTACCTCATGGTTAAATTTCCCAGAGCACCTTTTTGTCTCCCTTAAGGAGTCAGTCCTTTTGACTACTCCCACCCCCTTCAAACATCCTTTATTTTAAAAATAATATACAGTAACATTGACTTTTAGTGTGTATACAGTTCTGTGAATGTACAGAATGTATCTAACACATGTACAGATTCATGTAGCTACCACCATACTTAGGATTCAGAACAGTTCCATCACTCTCAGGAGACTCCTTCATGCTATATTCCATTTGATACACCTTTCTCCTGACTTCTGTCCCAAAGATGAATGAACACTAAGGATCAGGCTCAAGCTCCTTTTGTCGTCATTGTTTTCATTTTCTCTTTTTCTACTCCTTGAAAATGTTATTTACTTTCGATACTGACAGTTTCTCTCACCTCTCTGCTAACTTGCATGTCCATGCCTCGCCTCTCTTCCATACCCCAGACAACATCCGTACCTGCCAGAATTCTTCACCACTCCTTAATACTCAGTGTGTTCAAAGTTATGCCTAACTTTGCCTCCCAAACTAGCTCTTCCATCGGATTTTTCTGTATTTTTTAGCGGTGCCATCCTTTTCACAAATTTGCAACCCTGGAACACTTATAATAAACTCTTTATTCCCAAATTTGGTATCTTGCTACTCAGCTACAAATACTGGCTCCTGCCCCTTTGCTGCTAAGCCGGCTTCTGGTTCAGTAGGCTAAGCAGAGCACTTAGAACCCCATCAGGATCAGACAGCTTTCCCTGGTCAAAACCCCTCATGGCTTCCTACTGTACTCAAATTGTTGGAAATATTTTTTATCCTATGAGGCTCTGTAAGATCTGGCCTCCACCTGTCTCTCTAACCTTCTCTCATCTCTTTAATGGCCCACCCTCCTTTTTGACCTTCTAACTCTACTTGGTCTTTTAATTCTTTGGACTACCCAAGCCTTTTCCAGCCTCAAGGTTTTTGTACCTATCACTCTCCTGACTTGGGCTGTTCTTCCCCTGCTTCCTCCTTGTCTTCACCCACCTGACTTCAGGGCTTATATTAAATTTTCACTTCCTCAGAGAAACTTTCTTTTATGACCTCGTCTCACTACCGGCATCTACCCTCAGGCTTCTCAGAGCTCTGTTCTTTTTTCATAGCTCTCATCCTGGTTTGTGATTCAGGACCATGTCTGTTTTGTTCCCCATGTCTCCAGAGCCTAGCAGAGCATCAGACATACGGCAAACTCCTGGTAAATATTTGTTGGCTGTGTCGTGAGTCAGGCTTATTTTATTTTATTATTTCTTGCTATTTTGTAGTTTCTGTTAGCTTTGCTGTCTACCTCCTACCTTCTCAGGGGTTTGATCCCACTATTGTAGGTCTTACTACAGAGATTGGAAATTGCCGAAGAGAACACCAATCCTGTCTCCTAAATGGTGCCTCTGCCCGGGAGCCCTTACCACTGACTTAGGCAAGATCTAACCTAAACCGGTGGCCGAGCTTGCCAAGTCCGCTGAGCGGTGCACCTTGGCTATCCAGGTCGGGGTCAGCGGATGCAGCTGTTATTCTTCCCTCACCTCACCCTCCTCTTGATTTCTTCCTCCTCTCTCCACCCAGTGTGGGGCTTCTGAAGACCTTGTATACTTTTCCTGCTGAGCCTGCTTACCCTTTGACATTTACCAGCCTTTTGACACTGACAACTGCCTCTAGAGTCTTGACTCTACAGATTGCCCCCACACTAATCTTCCTGAAACAGTGCTTTGTTTATGTTTCCTGCTCCCTCTCCTAATCTCCCCTAGGCACTTAAGTTTGAAAGCCTTCAATGGTGTTTCATTGCCTAAAGGGTTTAAACTCTTTAGCTTGTTATTTAAAGCTCTTTGGAGTAGAACTGTCCAGTAGAAATAGAATGCAGGCCACAAATATGAGCCACATATGTAATTTTAACTTTTCTAGTAGCCACATTAGAAAAACAAAGAAAGGGTGATAATGATTTTCATAACATTTTATTTACTTCGCTATATCCAAAATAATATTATATAAACACGTAATCAGTAAAAACAAATTGAGATGCTTTACATTCTTTTTTCATGTTAAGTCTTTGAAATCTGGAGTGTATTTTTTCACTTAATACATCTCAATTCAGACTAACCACATGTCAAGTGCCCATTAGCCACATGTGGCTGATGGCTGCCATGTTGGACAGCACAGCTCTAAACCACATCCTCAACATAGTTGAAGGGCTATCCGTGGGTGATTCCAGTCACTGGCCTTTTGATAACTCTATTCCTCTAACCTAGAACCAGCTCCTTTTCCAAATATGCTAACCTTCCTTGCTGAGAAACCCAGGGGATCCCAAGACTATCCCTAAACTTCAGTTTCCAACATCTCTGAACCCTTTTAACATTAATTTTTGGTGTCATTGTTTTTTCATGTAGCAATTACTTATAATATTTAACAGTTTGTTTTATATAAATCGGGTAATGTTAAAATATTTAACAACCAATAAGACATGATGGCTGACCAATGGAAAGAGATGCCTGACAAAATAGAACTGATGGCATCTGTACTCGGTCTCTGTGTTCCCCTCTGTGTGCACCTGCTGAATTATAGCTCTCATTGTCTTGGGTGTGTATTATTGGCTTCCCACATAAGATTATGAGTTCTTTAAAGGCAAGTTTTTGTATTACTCATCTTTGCATCCCTAAGACAGCTCCCAACCTGGTCCGTAGTAGGCAGTCTATAAATATTTTAAATAAATGAACAAACGCTATCTTGCATATATGACATTTTTCTGGATTGTCTTCATAGGAACATTTCCTATGAATAGAGATTTGCTTTTAAAAAAATAACTATGTTGAGATATTGTTATGGATTTTCAGGCTAGGTCAAAAATGAGGTTTGGCTTTAATTTAATGAGACTTATTTTCTTTTGTGGTTTGTAAACTGTCTCTGAAAGCAGCTTCAGAGGAAGAGCTCCTTGGAATGACTGTACTCTTCAGTAGATTACTGAAAGGCACTGAACTAGGAGTTAAAAGCCCTGGGTTGGTTTTTATTATAGACATTTGCTTGAGTACCTACTGTGTTCCAAACACAGGAATGATTGAGTATTCAAGTACTATAATAGTATGAAAAAAATGCCCCTTTAACAGAGATAAAATGATTAATTATTCCTAAGGAGTTAATGCCTTTCTGCCTCCTCATACTTTACTCATTTCTAGTATGGACTACACTTTATTGTGTTTCTAGATCTGTCTCTCTTACTAGATTGTGAGTTTCTTAAGAGCAAGACTGTGTTGCATTCATCTCTGCATCCCCTGCCATATTGTAGGCACTCAAATGTTTGAATAAATAACCTCAAATAAATCCTTAGCTTTGCAGAATCTCTTTTCTTTTGTAAGTAGGGAATTCTCTGCCTGAGAATTGTTGAAACTGCAGCAAGAATAATCCTCTAAAAGATATTTGTTCCATAAACAAGAATAAATCTGATCATATTTTTTCCCTACTTTAAACTTTTAACGAGTCCCAGAACACTGCCATCCCACCTCTGGAATATAAGCTTCATGAGAATAAGTACCTGGTCTGTCTTGTTCACTGAGTACCAGTGAAGGCTGATCCTGTCCTGCTTGTACTCTTGCCACACTGACCCTCTTCTGGTTCCTGAGATGTATATTCCGCCCCACTCAAGGTGTTTTCCTTGCACTTGCTATTCCCATGGCCTATAAGCAGCCCCCCCACCCCCATTAGTTGATGCCTCTCCAGTCCTCAGAGCTCAGTTTTATGTCACTTCTTTAGTGACTTCCTAATCGCCCCTAACCCAGATTAGGAGCTGTGTTCCTTTTAAACACTTGGAGCACTTAATACAATTGTAATTAAATAATTATTTAATTTGTATATTGTTTCCATGCTAGAACATAGCTATATGAATATAACCACCTTGTCTGTTTTGTTCACATTTATATCACCAGTCTTTTGCACTGTAAGTTGCATGTAGTAGGTCCTCAATAAGTATTTTTTCAACGAAGTTAGGAAAGAGAACTAAAAAATAGAATTTAAAAAACGTTAGTAATTTCAATGGTTTAAATAAATTAAATACTTAGCGGCGGGAATGGGCTTTCCTTTAAAAATCGTCTCCAGGTTATACTTTTCCTTAGTTTCTACTTGTAATAGGTAAGCATTTTTTTTTTAGGGGAGGCAACCCTTGGTTGACCTCACAGATTGCAAAGACCTGTCAGCTTACAATCTCTTATTTTTTACTTTTTACGCCTACAGCACCTGGTCTTCCTAGGTGGTCTCCCATCCAAGTACTAACCAAGCCCTACCCTGCTTAGCTTCTGAGATCAGACGGGATTGGGCTTGTTCAGGGTGGCATGGCTATACACTGGGTAAGCATTTTAAGATTACAGAAAGAATATTATAATTAAAAATTTTAATTTGAAACTTTTATTTAGTCATCATAGAGTTCAATGAGTATTTTAATCCTTATTATCAGAAATGATCAGAATGGTTATTTCTTTAAAAATCTTTTTATATGCTAGAGACTCACATGACTACAATTTTATCAAATGCTGAAGTGTATACCATGTACCCAATGCTGTGTTAGAAGCTAGGACTACAAGGATGGGATGAGAAGAGATCTTTGCTCCCACGTGGGCGTGGATCCAGATGAGTGTTGTTTGGTGTAATAAGTGCTGTAATAGACAATACAAGGAATGAGACAGGGATGAAAAGGAAAGTCATCAACACAACTGGAAGTCAAGAAAGCCTTTCCAGAGAAGGTGACACTCACTAAAGTCATGGAAAAAAAAATGCATTTCAGGCAGAGGGAACAGCCTGTGCAGAGGCACAAAGGAGCATGTTTAGTACAGTATATGGAGAATGATGACTAACACAGTGGTATACTTTATGGTGTTGGGGTACAGGGCCAGCAGCTGACTTTTAGGCTGACTGTGACATGTCAGGCTCAGATTCTTAGATTACACTGCATTTTAGAACTGGAAATGACCTTAGAAATGATGGTGTGATTTTTGCGTATTTGAATTCATAAGGGCGTTATAAAGTATCATTCAGAGAAGAATGGTGCTTGTTACTTGTAGTGAATATGCTTGCTTGAGTATATAGTACTTGTAACCATGCAAATGATTTCAGGTGGAGTTAGAAAGTGTTGACTCATTTTAGCTTATCTGTAGGAGCAAGAGTAAAGGAAGTGACCTCTTGATTACCTGAGGCGAGTGCTGATTTATCTCGTAGGGCCAGATACTGAACCAGTGAAAGGGATGAAATCAGAAAAGATTACCCACAAGGGTCTCTGGGTACATGTACTGGGAAAGACAATTCCTACGGCTTGGAAGTCTTTACAGGATGTATAAGTCTCTAAGTGGTTCACTGAACTAGCATTAGTTTAATTTGTTTCTCAACCAGAACTGAAGAAAGGACAGTTCAATGAATGGAAATCTATTCCATTTTCCTTCATTTTATTTCTCTTTAGTTCAGTAGCTCTTTGCTGTCATGTCCCCTTTCGTCTCTGTTCCTTGGCCCTGTTACTCTTAGTGTTTCCTTTTCCCCAGTGATTCCCTTCTCCTGCCATCTTTTATTCTATTACTGCTAAGTTGTTTTCAAGTACAATTGTGAGATGTCTGTGCATGGTTGGCTAACCAGTGATTCTCAGCTCTGTATATTCGGAGTTTGATATTTTTCACAGTAAGAGGTGATTAAGCTCTGGTAGTGCTGTTCACACCCAGAAGATGCTAAATGACCTATTATAACTTTGATTGCTGCAAATAATGTTCATTTATTGATCTGGATTGCAGGGGGCTAAGGAGATAATGAATGTTAGGGAGAAGGAAGGATAGCAGTGAGAATAGTTTACTTCAGGATGTTTGGAAAAGAAAGGAAGGAGAGAATAGAAGCAGGGTGCAGTTGAAAAGGCAACATCTTAAGATAAGATAGAAAATCTATTTAAAGGTGTATAGGTAGGACCCAGGAGAGAAAGAAAAATTGAAGCTACTTGAATGCAGAAGGTAGCAGGAAATTGATGGGGTAAGGCCCCCAGATTCCTCCCAAGGGTGTAAGTGGAGTGATAATCCTTAGAAGTTCCTCGTAGTTGCTCAACTAGAGAAGGCTATGTCAAGGGTTCTCTCTTCAACACCTTGAGCTCAAAACAAGTTTATACTACTTTGTTTTTTTTCTGTGACACCCAGCAAAATGGTTTGCACACAGTAGTAAACAGTAGTAAAGTCTAAGAGACAAATTCACAGGATTGAAAGCAGATATTGATTATAACTTTAAAATTGTTTCTGTTACCAGATTATAGTATCCGTGTTTTATGACAGATGAACATGTTTATTAATCCTATACCTTGTGAATAGTACAGTTACATTGTATTTTTTCTAAAATTTGTTTTAATTTATTAAATATGTACATTTAAAATGCACCACAGTTTTTATAATGCTGTTATGGCATGTCTTTATTTTAAGAACATACTAAGAACCTCAAAAAAGTAGAAGTGGCCCAGGCTTCTTAATTTAGGCCCAGGTCAGTATTTCAAGAGAAATGTCTTGACTATCTGCTGGGCCCTGAAGTGGAAGAAGGAGATACAAAAGATGAAACTGAGGCCCTTCAAGGAGCTGGATATTTTTCCTCCTGTGAAAATCTTGCTGATGGTGTATCATGCTCAGTAATATCCTTTTCATGAGGAGATATTTTACCCAGATGTATATCTCTGTCAGACTTCTAAATATAGAATCTCTCCACTCAGATGTACCATGGACAACAGATTTTAAAATAAATCTTTCACCAACTACTCTTTTGCCAACCTTTTTGCTGTAAGAGTCTTATGTTTTTATACCAAAGTGTTTAAAATTTGTGATGTTTTTATTTGTAGAACAGCTTTATCCGCTTAAACAAAAGGGCATCCTATTTACTGATTCCCGCTTAAACCAAGCAGATGGGTGTGTGGATTGGTATGAAGAGGGGAGATCTGTTTATGCTCCCACATTCCCAATGTATGGCTGAAACATGGGCCCAGAGGGGAAAAGGTTACTTTTTTAAAACACCAAGAGAATTAGTGAAAAGGCCCTTTGTAGAAATAACAAAAAACAAGAGAATGAAAATGCAAAAGACATCACATTTTAAGCCAGTAAAGGCCGGTTCGAACACTTTAAAAAGGGGACCCTGTGCCCCACACACAGCTTGTGAGTTGGCCTCAGCACATTGTGACACCACCCTACGCTTCCTGAACGTGCCAGAGCTAGGGCTCAACACTGATGCCCTGTGTTTGCTTTTGGAGCGGATGCTCTCTAGACTTATTTACTGTACTTAAAAATGTGTATTTAGTGTCATTTTCTCTTGTTTTCCTTCAACCTCCTATTTTTTTTTTTTTTTAGAGCTTGGCTTTGTCATTTAGAGTACTTTTCAGAATGGTGACTCCGGAAGCTGGAGATGGGTCTCTGCTTCGCTTCCCTTAAGAAGCTAGTTGTTGACTCTATTGGGTCTCATCATTGGTAGCCCATCTTCCCAGTACCTGAATCTTGAAACATTGCCAGATCCTTTAGCTCTTTTCTCTGTGGCTTGGGACTTTGAGCCTCTCAGTTTTGTTTCAGTGCCACTATCCTGATTCTCAGTCACCCTCAGGCTGTGTCTGGATTATTAAAATAGTGTTCTGTCAGTTGTCCTATTTCTAGTTCTCCCCAGAAAACATTTCTGACATTCTGTTTTCTTTTCCCTTCTTTATCAACCTGTGCTTTCTTATTCTATGCAATCCCATGTCTGAGGCAACCTCCTCTACTGCTTTTATCTATCAAATACCATTCTGGAGTTTTGAATCTTTGCTTTTGCTCATACAATCTTTTCTCTATTTTCCATATAATTTTCTCCCTCTTTCCCCCCCATACTGTATAAAGGCTATGCCTGTGGTAAAATATTCTGTTTCTGGCTTCAAAAACCTTCTCTAAACTTCTTTAAAGGCCTTTCTTTATTAAAGACCTCTTCATTTGAGCAATTTGTTTTTATTGATATGATTGTGATGCTAATAAAATAAATAAACTGCTGATTTCATTCACTACTTCTAATGGTATTTTTGTAGGGTTTTTTGTTTTGTCTTGTTTTTACATAGTTTTACTTTCTCATCTTTGAGTTCTGATTCTTGCCTTATTTTCTGCCTAGGAATTTGAGTACCATGTTGAATAGAAGTGGTATGAATGGGGCATCTTTGCTTTTTTCCTGGACTTGGGGAAAGCATTGTACCATTAAAATGTGATGTTAGCTGTGTATTCCTTAGTTACTCAGCCGTCACTCAGCTGCATACTCAAGGAGCCCCCTGCAGATCTCGGGATTTCTTTTCTCTGGGCAGCTCTTTCGTCTCCCATACTGTACATCGCAAACTCTAGCTGTCTTGGCTTTCCCAGAATCTCAGCTCTACCTTCTCTTCTAAGGGAGATCTGAGTTCCACCCAGGTTTCCCCTCCCTGTGCTGTGGACTGGAAACTCCCTGGGCAGCAAGCTAGGACAGTCGTGAGCCTCACCTTATTTGTTTACCCTCCCTCGGGGTCACTGTCCTTCATCCTTGCCTGATGTCCAATGTTTTAAAAATATATTTCGTCCGCATTTCTAGTCATTTCAGGTGCAGGGTACATCTGTTCCCTGTTACTCTGTCTTTTCTGGGAGTGGAAGTCCTGCTTTTTCTTAAAACATCTAAGGAATTATTGAGGACTTGCTTCCAGAGTACGAGATATTCTTTGGAATTTCCGTAGGGGAAAATCTTCATTCTTTCAGGGTGGATTTGATTTGGGGTGGGGGTGGGGCAACCAAGAGTCATTTTTCAGGTCTGGTTAAGTGATTGTCTGGGTAATACTGTTTGGGGTCCACAATGAGTTCAAAGTGGAGAAGCAGATTTCCTTGTGTGATTTGTAAACTGGTTTGGAAGCAAAATTGGAGTTGCAAAATATTTTCAGTGATGGCAACCTGTTTGAGATAAATATAAAACTTAGGGATGTATATCTTGAAAAATAGCTTTAAATGAATGTTTCTGTATATTTATGGGTATATATTTAGTATCGGTTTATTTAATATTTGTACTTCTTAGTGAGCTTTTCTTAAATTGTTTTTAAGTGATACTCTTTCTCCAGCTGATATCTGGATACTTTTGTATATTTTTTCACTACACTGTGCTCTTATCTGTGGAAGCTCCTTAAGTCATGAGAGTCAACTAATTTCTGTGTAAAGAAACTAAGTTCACCTTGTCAAAATACATGGCACGATATAAAGGATGTAAAATTGATTTTTGATACCTGGACAGCATTATTAATGCCTTCATTATTTAAATTTAAAGTTATTCCTATAAGATGTTGAATTCCAGTAGCACGAGCACATATCTGTATATGGCTTATACTGTAGGAATTATGTGAGTGACCTAGTTCAAGGAGACGCCTTGAATCTGGATCTGTTATGTAATTAACCAAGGAATATCCCTAGAACCTAGTAGATCGGTATATGTTCTCACTACGTTGTGTGCAACCGTAATCACTGGGTGTCATTCCTTGGAGTGGGGGTAAAATTCTTTTCCCACAGTCTTTGTTTTCTAGCACCTGAAGTTCCCATTAGTCCCACCCTCATCCCCCATTAGGAAACAAGGATTTTTTAAAAATATTCTTAATGGATTAAATTCTTAGATTTTTGGCTTTCAACTTCGATTTTCTTTTTTAATTAATTGAATTGATAGCCTTATAGTTCTTTTAGAATAAATCTTGTGGTAGAGAGCTTGGATATTTTTTTACTTGTGTGCTGTCTTCTCGACTTGCTCTTTATCCTCGATGTTCTTGCAGGTAGTACCTTTTTATCTTTTATTTATTCTCTTTTCTTCCAATTCTGTTTTGTTTAAGTAAAAGGAAGATTATAGTGGGAACATTTTCTTTTAAATTCTTATATATAAGATGGACTTTTTAGATCCAGATTTACCCTGAAGTTTTTAATTTTCATTTTTAATTAATTTAGAATTCCATATATCAGTGATATTCTCACATATACTATTTCTGATGGCTGCATATTTTTCTTGGATAGTGAAAACCACAATTTAGTAAATAACGCTTGTAAGGATAGCATTATCCTTTGTTTCCAGGATGTAGCAACAACCAATTTTGCTCCTAATGGTGCTTTAAGGAGTGTTTTGAGTTATTTTTCAATCTTCAGTTTCTCTGAGCTTCCTTTAGATGGAAATAATTTGGGGTTCTTCTCTACCCCACACATTTATTTAGAGAGGTTTTCACTGCTTTTATGTCTGCCAGTTGTGAAAGAGGTTCCTGTTTCTAGCATTTGTTAGTTGTGTGTATGAGAGAGGGAGGGAGGGAGGATTGGTATATAGTAAAAAAAAAATTAACCAATTTTGCTTTATGTAGATACAAGGGTAAGATAAAATATAGTACTGTATTTATGTTTATTAAAATATTCATTGTCCCTATTTTTCATGGAGAATGTAAATTATTCATTGTAATTAATTATATGTTCTTTGTAGTCTTATGTCTTCGTTCTTGCTTTAATCTGGCTTTATAGTTTTCTTTCTATAATAGAGAACTTTGAATATTGCAAGCTTTGTTATCATTTGTCATTTAGTCATACGTTATAATAGAATTGATATATAACTGGGCTAAAATACATAATTTTCCTTACTTGCACATGCTCTGTTTCTTGACTTTTGTGTTCTGTTCCTTGATAACTACTTGGATTCTGCGACTTCTTTTTTATTTTGATTCTTTTAATGATTTAAATTGGTGCTTGTTAACCTTTTAAATCTATGTTCTTGTTGATATGTTAAAAAAGAAAATCTCATATTGACAGAGGTCTGCTTTTTTTAACCTTACTATATTTCCCCCTTTCAGATACCATCTTGCCAAAGGCTGATTGTAATGCTGCCTTCAGAGAGAGGTCGAAGTGGTATAAAATATTCAACTACTAATATAGTTATAGATTTATAGATATTCAAAGTAGAATTTTTTGATAGTGCTAAGTTTTAAGAAAAGAGAATTAGTTCAAATTATAGGAATATTTTTAGAAAACATTTTCTATTTCAGTGGAGATCGACAAGACCATCTTAATAAAAACCCATTTTTAGGTCTGTAGTCCCTTACTGGAAACTCTTTAAGAGCCAGCTGTATTTTAGAATTTAGAATTAAAAAAAATTTTTTTAGAAAGCTTATAAGATACAGTTAACATATTATGTAATGCCCCTACAAAGTCAGGCGCAGCACTTCGTAGTCAAATACATTAACATTTCGGCAGCCAAAGCTATGACTATTCTTACTTTAGTAGGTAGGCTATAAATAGTCTCCTGTCAGTTCAGGTCAGATTTTGCTGCCAATTAAGTTCAGATCAAGTTTTGCCACAAAATGAATTACAGAAACTTTTGGTTTTCAGAAGTTTTTAGATTTTGGAATTGTGGCTAAGGGATTATGGACCTGTATTTATTTTCTTAGCTCTAATGTTTGGTTACTTTTGTTACCTTCAGAAAATGAAACCTGCTTTCCTTTTTTTTTTCTTCTACAGGATATGAGATTAAATCTGTTCTCTACAGGCCAGTTAATAGAAATTAGGGCACCTCTTCACAAAGCTTGATACCTTAGGCAGCTGTCACTGTCACGTGACACTTCACAATTCACTGGTTTTATGTTAAGAATCTCATAGTTCCCTTCTCCATTCTCCTTTCAGAAGTGCTTTGTGGTAATAAATAGTAACGAAAAGAGATTTAAAATCTGCAGTACTTCACATAACATATATCCCTATCTCATGTGGTAAGGTTTCAGAAGGAGCAGCATGCTTTCTCTTGACTGACCCTTCCTATTATCAGCTTATGTGGTAGCTTAAAAAATAAATCTTTCTAAAAAGAATATGTGCTTATGGTAAAACAAAAACCCAAATGGAACAGAAACATAAATAAAAAGTAAAAGCTTCTTCTGCCCTGTGGCACCTTTTACCTAGCCAACTTCAGGAGCGCTTTTAGGTCGGGGTTTGGATCCTTTTAGGCTATTTTTTTTTTTTTTCTCCAGACATTACAGGGGACACTTTGGGGAATTCTGATTAGGCTTAACACTACTTGGACTGATTTTGTGTTCATTGTATGTTAAACTTTGGAGATTTTTTTCTGTTCTACCTGGCATATATAAATAAATGTTATATCTCGAGCTGTTCAGACTGCAATTTTGGGATGTTAAACATTTTCCAGATATTAATTGTTCCAAATTCAGTTCCTTGAGTATTATCCACATAAAAAATTTATAAATACAATGACTTATTGATTTATTTAGCAAAAAAATAATTCTTGAAAGTCAAAGATTGTACATAATAATTGACAATGTGCCCTTACTTTTAAGGAGCACTTACCTTTAAAGAAGTGGGGTATTAACTCATTCGCCAAGTCAGTGGTTCTCAAGGAAGCATATAGGCAAGGGAATGCAGGTGTGGCCCCAGTGATGTCCCATGACCGTTATTTAAATTGTTCACATTCTTAAACCCATGGTAATATAAGAGCACAATGCATCTGAATATGAATGTCCTTCTGGAGAAAATGTACATTTTTGTTTTATATGAAATCCAGATTGTCTTATCGTTTAGTTCAAGAAACACTTTTTTGAGTACTGTGTCAAGAACTGGCTTCAGAGTGGGGAACTAGAGTTAGAGATTTCTGAGACGTTTCAGGGGACTACCTAGAGATTGCTAGAAAAAAAAATTGAGAACCATTTTCCTAAATCATAATGAGGCTGTTAGAGGTTCCCTTTTAAATGAGGGTGTGCTTAATAATTGTTGGCTGAAATGTATTCAGCTTAAGGTCATTCAGTCTCAAATTGTTGGTCTAAATCCCTAAGCGGCTGTTCCCCTACCCTAAGCCATCCCTGTCCCTCCATCCCTAGGGTCTGGGTATTTTCCCAATCCTTGTACCTGGTGCGATATATGTCGGTCTGTAGAAATAAGTACTCATCAGTGTTCCAGGTTGCCTGTTTTCCAGCTTGGAGACTCAGATTCCTTGTTTTTGCACAGTGTGTATAGACTCCTTTTTTGGTTAAGTGAAGGTCAAGGACTCTCTTTCTTTGTCCTCTTGTTTTGGAGCCTTGTTAGAATTCAACACTCTACAGTGGACAGGACCATCTCTGACATGGCCAGGAATTGTGGAAGTTGAATACAGAGTCCTAAGGACCTCATGGCAGTGCTTTGGCTGATAGAGTATAAGAATCTAGTGGCCTCTTTCCTTTTAGTGTGATTTTGGAGGGACTGGGGACTTGGGTCTATGACATAACAAAGAGACTCTAGTCATTAACTGAAGGAAAAAATGCTGGTTGATGAAGGCAAACTCGACTGTAAAATTAATGTAGTAGAAATAAAACTATTAAGTGAGACTAACATAAGAATAATGAACAAAAGTTCGCTATAAAGTTAGGCAAAGAAAATAGTCTCAAGTACTAAAAAGCCAATTAGTTAAAGAATAAAAAATATCGAATTTAAAAATGGAGCTGATTATTTTAGGCAGGTAGAGCTTAGAAGAGTAATATAATTGTCTTCTGTCATAGAAATGGCAAATAATTCAAGTTAATAATTTAAGAGTTAATAATAGATACAGATATGGAGAAACTTTAGAGTATATGAAACCAGTACATTTAAAGAAAGGGAAATAAACATTTAAGTTATTACGAATTTCATAAAAGGAGTTAACATACATTAAGAGTATGCTTTGTAGCTAATGCAGCTTTAAAATTTTTTAAATCTATCTATTCAGATATTCTATTTTGTTTTGTGTTAGTTTTGGTAATTTGTATCTTTCAAGGTATTTGCCTGTTTCATCAAAGTTATTTAGTGTATGTCATAAAATTGTTCATAACATTCTTTTATTATTATTTTAATGGCTGTAGGATCTGTAGTGATGTCCCTTTCATTTTTGATATTGATAATTTGCATTTTTCTTTCTTTTATTCTTTACTCTAGCTACAAGTTTATCCATTTTATTGATCTTTTCAAAGAACCGGCTTTGAAGTTCATAGATTTTTCTCTGTTGTTTTACTCTTGTTGTTGTTGATGATTTCCAGTCTTACCTTTATTATTTCATATTAGTTGCTTTGGATTTAATTGGCTCTTCTTTTGGAAGTTTCTTAGGAATGGAAACTGAGGTCATTGATTTCAAACCTTTCTTATTTCCTAATGGAAGCATTTAATGCCATAAATTTCCCTCTAAGCACTATATAGCTATATCCCTTAGTTGTATCTCACACACTTTTAGATGTCATTCTCAAAATATTTTCTAATTTGCTTTGTGATTTCTTCTTTGACCTATGTGTTACATATTAATTTGTTTCTTAGTTTGCAAATATTAATGGATTTCTGCAGACATCCTTTTGTTACTAATTTCTGATTAAAAATTCTATTGTGGTCATAGAACACTGTATTAGTGTGTATTAGGGTATTTTTGAGAGCTATTGAGACTTGTTATGGTCTTCTGCAGTGAATGTTCTATGTGTACCTGAAAAAAATGTGTGTTCTACTGTCCTCAGGTGTAGTGAGCAATTAATGTCAAGTCAAGTTGGTTGATAGTGTTGTTTCAAGTCTTATATATCTTTACTGGTTTCTTTCTACTTCTTATTTTAATTTCTGAGAGAAGTGTTGAAATTTTCAGCTATAATTATGGATTTGTCTTTCTCTTTTCAGGTATGATAATTTTTACTTCATGTTTTCCAAACCTCTTTAAGTAGGTATATTCACATTTGGGATTGTTGTGCTTCTCGATAAATCAAGGCCTGTATAATTATAAAATACTTCCTTTTATCTCTGGCAATTTTCCTTGTCCTGAAGTTTACATTGTATGATGTTAATATGGTTGCTCCAGCTTTCTTATGATTGGTGCTTGCATGGTATATCTTTTTCCACTCTTTCATTTTTAACCTAACCTGTGGGTTTTTTTGTTTGTTTTTAATGAGTTTCTTTTAGATAGCAAATGGTTGGGTGTTGTATTTTGTTTTGTTTTTAAATCTAATCTTACCATCTTTGCTTTTTAATGGAATTGTTAGGACCATTTACATTTATGTCATTTTTAATACAGTTGACATTGTCTGCCATTTTGCTTTTTGTTTTCTGTTTATCTCATCTATTTTTTATTTATTTCCTCTTTTCCAGGCTTCTTTTTCATTACTTTTTTAGTATTCCATTTCTTCTATTGATCTATTCACTATAAATCTGTTTTATTTTTATCATAGTTGCTATGGGGTTTAAAATATGCATCTTTAATACTCTGCCTTAAAATAATGTGCCACTTGTTTTTTAATAATGTAAAAACTTTATAAAGTACACTTTAATTTTCCTTAAATCTTTAGGGTACTGTTGTCACACCTCTTACTTCTGGATATATTATAAACTCCTTAATTTATTGTTATTATCTTTGCTTTTAGTAAAATTTTAAAATCTGAAAATGAAAAGTCTTTTACATTTACTCACATATTTGCCACTTCCAGTGCCCTTCATTTCTTTTGTGGAGATCTGAGTTCCCATCTGTATCAGGTTTCTTTGGCCTGAAAAGCTTCAACATTTTTTGAAGAAAAGATCTGCTGGCAATGAATTCTCTCACCTTTTGTTTGTTAAAAATGTCTTTATTTTTCCTTCATTTTTGAAGGCTATTTTCGCTGCCTGTCAAATTTCAGATGGACGGTTTCTGTCATTGAGCACTTTAACATGCCTTAGTCTTGTCATCTATCTTGTATTGTTTCTAATGGGAAGTCATATGTCATTCTTAACTTTATTTACCTGTAGGTAATGTGCCTTTATTCTCTGACTGCTTTCTAAGATTTTCTCTCCCTGGTTTTCAGCAATTTGATGATGACAATGTGCCTTGGGGTGATTTTGGCGGGGGGGGGGGGGGGATTTCTTGGACCTCTGGGCTTAGAAATGTCAACAAATTTGGGACCATTTTGGCCATTATTTCTTAAATATTTTTTCTCCCTCCCCCATACACTTTTCGCGTCTCAAGTTACACATAAATTAGACTAGTTGATACTGTCTTATAGGACCGGTCACTGAGACTCTGCTCATGTTTTAGTCATTGGTCTTTTTTCCTGTTATGTTTATTGTGCTTTTGTGTCTGTTGTGTTGTTAGATTTAGCCAGTGAATTTTCGTTTCAGTTACTGTGTTTTTCATGTCTAGAAATTATATTTGATTATTTTTCCTTTCTTCCATTGCTTTTCTCATTTTGTTGACGCTTTTTGTTAAATTCTCAAACATATTTATAACTATTTTAAGACCCTTGTCTGCTAATTTCATCATTTTGGTCACTTCTGAGTCTGTTTCTGTTGACTGATTTTTTTTTTTCAGTTGTGAGTCACATTTTTCTGCCTCTTTACATGTTTAGTAATTTTTTTATTGGATGCTGTATATTGTGAATGTTACATCATAAGGTATCTTTCTTTAAGGAGGATTGAGTTTTGTTTTGGCAAGCAATTAAGTCACTTGTGGGTCAGATTAATTCTTTCTAGGCTAGTGTTTAAACTCAGGATGTTTCTAGAGTTGCCTTTATTCTAGCTTCTGAATTTAGTCTTCACTAAGGCTTGACCCCTTAGAGTCTCTGCTGAATGCCTGGAGTATTTATTGAAGCATCTCCACTCTGGCTGGTTAGAATTCAGATGTCTCCCAACTGAGAGTCAGCTCTGGGAATTGTTCAGTTTTAAGCTTCCTAATTGTTTGTTTCTTCAATAATTTGTCTTTGCACAGCCTTATAGCATTTCACTGTACAGGTTGGTATTCAGCCAAAGACTCAAGGAGACTCCTATACAGATTTTTAAATCTATTACTGAAGTTGTAGCTCCTTCCTCTCTGATATTCTGCCCTGCAAATGTTAGCCACCTTAACCTTCCCAAACCCTGAACTCTGTTACCTCAACCTGTTTAGTTATTCCACTGGACTCTGCCCTACGTTCTTTCTCCCAGTTGCACAGCCGAGAAATTGCCTCCAAGCAGAAAGCCAGAGCCTTCACAGGATTCACCTCTTTGGTTCCTTTCCCTCAGAGATCATAGTGCTGTCGTTCAAGGCCTGGAGCAGTTGTTTCATGCATTTTGTCCAGTTTTCTAGTTGTTTATAATGGGAGGACAAGTCTGCTACTAGTTGCTTCATCATCATGACCTGAAGTAAAAGTTGAGAGGTGCTATTTTTATCTTCAATTTACAGATCAGGAATCTGAGGCCCAGAGGTGTTGAAGGAACTCTTCCTCCTCCACTCCTTTCACCAGTGGGCAGTCTTTGTGTTTGTCTTTTTAAAGCCATATAACTTGCCAGCAGCCACATTGTGCCCTGTCTGCTCTAGACCTGGAGTTGGCAAATTTTTCTATAAAGGTCCAGATAGTAAATTTTTTAGGCTTTGTGGGTCGCATATTCTTCCTTGTTTTCTTTTATAACCTTTTAAAAATGTAAAAAAAAAAACATAGGGAATGCTGTCAGCAATAATGTAATAGCTAGGTGTAGAGCCAGAGGAGAGAAAGAGTAATCGGGGCGGCGGTCATTTAATAAACTATATAAATGTCTAGCCGATGTATTATAACTTAAAACTAATAATAAAGTAATTTTTTTTAATATAAAAAACATTCTTAGCAGGCCATACAAAAACAGGCCATGGCAGGATTTGGCCTGTGGGACACAGTTTACCACCCTGCTCTAGACAGTGCATTGATACCTTGGATTTTCTTAGGTCCTCTTACCTACCAAAATTCACATATTCTCTATCTTATTCCCTCAGGATCTTGGTAACAGCAAGATTTATTCAACTTTTGGTTTGAGCAGGCATATTCATCATTATTTCCATTTTCAAATGTAGAAACTATGGCATAGGGAGGTTAAGTCCTAGACACACAGTAAATGACAAATAGAGACTTACTTAGATCTGTGTGATGTTAAAGACTTTCTACCTCTCTTGACTTCCTCTCCACCCAATCCCATAACATTTGCAACTATATACTAAACTACCTCTAGGTAAATAAGTTTATGCTAAGGTATTAGTGGTTTAAAATGGCGTATGTGTTTCTCATTCATGGGAACTGTAGAATCATAGGCCAGACTCTTGCTGAAGTTGGAACCTCTTCAACAGCATCCATGTCAGCCATGCTGCTTTCATTTAAATACCTTAACTGCCTCTGTGGGCAGCCATTAGTTTCACTCTTGCCTTCTGGAATAACCCAGAACAATGCCACTCACATGAAAGTTCTTCATATGCCCTCCCTTTCAGTATTAACCAGATTTTTTTTTTCCCCCAATGTTTTCTCATAGAACCTAGCTTCTATTTACCTCATGGCCTAGTCTCTTTTCTCTTTATTTCAGTTTATCTGTGGTCTCATAAGTACAATGCTCAGGCAGTAGAAAGGAATGGACTACTGAGATGCACAGCAACATGGCTGAATCTCAAAAACATGCTGAGTGAAAGAAGCCAAAAGAAGCAAAGTACATACTGTATGACTCCATTTATATGAAATTCTAAAAAAAACCAAATCTGTAGTGACAGAAGGCAAATCAGTAGTTGCTTGGAGCTGGATGTAGGCGAGGGGGATTGCCTGAATGAAGCACAGGGAGATTTTTGGAATGATGGAAATGTTTTATATCTTGATGGTGGTGGTTACATGGGTGTATAAATTTGTCAAATTTTATCAAACTATACACTTAAGTGGGTACATTTCATTGTGAACGTATCTCAATAGCTGTTTAAAAATATAGAGTTCTCAGAAATGAATGTAGTACTTTAGCTGTGGTTTCCCCAATACAGAATATAATAGAACCAGTACTATCTCTTCATCTACATACCTGGCATCCCTATTAATAATTTACTTGTTTTAAGGAACTCCTTCATATTGATATACATTTAAATTATACTTCACTAAAACCTCTTTCTTATGTATTATTATCAACCCAAATGTAACTCCTTCTACTTTTACAGTTGATTCTTAAAATATATTCTCTGTTCTCCCAGAGCACTTTTTTTTCCCCATACATAGCACTGTGATAATAGTATTTACCTCATTGTATTGTGGTTTTTCTATTTAAGTGTCTGCATCTCTCAGATTGTGAGCTCCCCCTGCAGAGCCTTAGTCCTCCTGTGTATCGCTGGATGCCAGTGCAGTAATTGGGTGTTAAAGGCACTCAATAAATGTTTGGTTGAGTAATAATGAATGAAGGAGTAAATACATTCTTCAAAACCTATCTCATATATACTGCCTCCAACCTGTGTTTTCTGCTTTCCCTATTGCTCAAAGCTAGGTTTAGGTGTTTCTCCTGTCCATGTCACTAATACCCTGTGCCTATCTATCACGATATACTTTACATACACTGTTGCCATATTCAAGGATATTCAGTGCACTATTATTTATAGTAGTATAAAATGAGAAATAACTTACTTGTCCAACAACAGGGAAATGGTTAAATTATGATTCATTATGACAGTGGAATCTATGGTATCATTAAGATTTTTAAAGATATGATAAAATGTTTCTGAAACAATAAGAGAAAAGATGCAAAAGACTGTATATTTAGATTCCTGGTTTTAAGAAAAGTAAAACTATATGTATACACATGTGGAAAAAAGACTAGTAGATTATAGATGTTAGGAGTGCTTACCTTTTTGCAGGGGGGCGTTATCAGAGATTTTATTCTTTCTTTTTCTAATTTTTTTTTTTGGACTTTCCAGAAAATATGTGCGATTTTAAGCAGAAAAAAAATATTAAAAATATAATTGAGAGGCTACTGAGACATGACAGCTAGGTGTAATGAGGGATCTTGGAATAGGAAAATGATATTAGTGCTAAAACTGGGGAAATCAGATTAAAGTCTGTAGTTAATGTTTTGTACCAATGTTAATTTCCTAGTTTCGCTGACTTACCACAATTACTTCGGTGTTAACATTAGGGAAAGCTGGGAAAAGATAATATGAGAACTCTCTGTAATATCTTTGTAACTCTAAATCTAAAACTATATCAAAATAGAAAGAAAAAAATGCGATTAATAGGATTATACACTCCTTGAAGATAGAGACTGGGTGTTACTCATAGCATACCTTGGGCTGTACAGGCGTACAATAGATGCTTATTAAATATTTACTACATGAATGCATTGAGTGAAATTGTATATTTTTTCAGTTACTGCCATCCCAATTATTTTGGCTCAGGCTTCAACCTTTTAAGATGATATTGGATTCCTAATGTGTCATCATCCATTCATACACTAAATTTTTGTTGAGTATTTGCCAGGTGAGTATATAATAATGCTAAACCCCACAAGCACTCAAAGACAGGCCCCTGGCACTCGTGAGGTGATGAGGAGCTAAGATTGTACAGATATTTATAACAAAGGGTGACTGTGATAAATACTACAAGAGAAGTACCAAACAAAATATTATGGAAGTGGAGAGAAGATAGCATATTGATTTGGGAGATTACAGAATGTTTATTGAAAGGGTGCTTATTCGAGGAGTGAAATTTCAAATTTATGGTGGTAAAGCCCTACCATATTTCAAGAAGAAAGGTGAATACCTTTATATTTAAAATGTAGCCTTTGATCGAGATACTTGGAAAGAGGAGACTCTTTTGTTGACTTGAGTCATAC
>NW_011888926.1:2821132-2824463 GCF_000151845.1 Pteropus vampyrus | reverse complement strand
GATTTAGTATTTGACATTTGCCAGTCTGCAAGAGGTCTTCATTGCTTTTACTTTGTGTAATGGGAATGGAAGACAAATAATTTAAAAAAAGAATGTTTTTATTACACAAGTAACAGTTGTTATAGACAAATTTAGAATATACACATTGCCCTTGATCACTATAATCCCAGTACCCTGAGATAACCACTGTTAACATTTTGGCGATGATTGTTTTGATGATGATCGTTCATATAGTTAGATATAGTAAGCGGAAACTTCTCTCATGAAGTGTCCATACTACTTTACTACTTGAAGACTTTTCATTAAAGTACTTTTCCAGTCTCTTAATAAAATTACTTATGATTAATCACTGATTAATTACCAGTGAAAATCAATGTGCTTTTTTTTTTTTAATGAATACTTATTAAAGAAATGTTTCTTTTTTAAAACCTCTCCCTCAGCCTAGAAGCTCTGGTATACTTCTAGTGGCATTTATTAAATGATTTCTCCTTTCTCCACTGATCTGAATGTCATCTTTATTATACACCAAATTCCAATATACATATATATAGGCCTCTTTCTAGGTTCTGTTCTGTTATATGTTCCTGTGTGAGAACCATGCTATTTTAATAACTGTGGCTTTGAAGCATTTTTGTTAGGCAGTTATCTACTCTTATAATAAACAATGACATTGAAGGTCACTCTGTACCCCTGCCGCCAGCTCCATCTCTTGCCACTCACCCAAAATCTAGTCTCTCAGAGTCTGGCCATGTCCAGTTCTCGTAGTGTCCCAAGTGTTCTTGCTTTATCATATGGCCACACCTTTGTGCAAGTCACTCCCTTTGCCTGCGCTCTTCTTCTAGTGTGGGTAGTTTGTGCTTCATGCTCCAGCAGCATAGGCTCATCCTTTCTGTGAAGCTTTCCCAGAGTCTCTTAGGCTGCAAAAACACCATCCTCCTTTATGCCTTCATAGTGCTTCACGCATAACTTTCTCACAGTAGTTCATCTTTTGCCTCATATCCAAAGCTCCTAGCACAATTTAAAAAAACGAAATAGAGGAATTCTTCAAAGAGTCCGGGGCACACAATGCTCCTCCAAGTGCCTGTGTACCTTTCTGCGCATGCCGCTTCCTCACACTGCATCACCTCGCAGTTTCCTGCTTGAACTTTCACACTCTGCTCGGGTCGCCTTTGGAGGAGCCTTTTTGCCTTTTTCCTCATCAGAGTTCCCTGCTTACTTCCATCACGCCTCGTGTATGTCTCTGTTGTAACATTTTTCCTAGTGCCGTGTAGGATAGTACACATTTGGAAGAACATTGCTATTTAGTGGCTTGTTTTTTAGACTCAAATACCCTAAGTTCTTTACCTGATTTTACCACTTTACAGCTTTATAACCTGCTGCCAATTATTTAATCTTTATAAGCCTCAGTTTTCTTAAGTGCAAGATAGGTATAATAATAATTCCTTCCTTATAAGGTTGTTGTAGAACTAAATGAGACAATATCTCTGAAATGCTTAGCCCTGTATCCAGAATATAGGTGGCTGTGAATAAATACTGTTTCTATTATATCTGTCTCCACTAGACTTAGTATAAGATTTTCTCTTATTTATCTCTGAAACCCAATACTTAGCTCAGAGCCTGGCAGGGAGTAGACTGATGAATAAATTACCAACTGTCCTCAAAACTCTTCCCTCCTTGTTCCCTCGCTTTTCTCAGTGGTGCCATCATTGTCTTAGAGCTATCTTTAACTTTCCTTCTCATTGAAAACAAAAAAATTTGTTGAATGTTTATTATTAGCCAGGCACTGTGAAGGATCTGAGTGAAAAAGAGAAAAAAATATGGTCTCTATCCATTGGAGCTTCCAGTATAGCAGAGGAAGTTGTTAAAAAATAAAATAAAAATACTAGAATCTATGGTCTCATTGTACCTTTGTTTATGCTTGTAAATTTTCAAAATAAGTTTTTAAGTAAGTATATAAGTAATTATAAAATGTTATATGATATGAAAAAAACGAATAAAGGCTGCACTAGAAAATTTCAGGGAAGACTATCATAGTTAAAGTGGTCTGGGGAGCTGACATTTAAGTTGAGATGGAGATTGAGAAGGAGCGAGCCAGAGGTGAGGGTGTTCCTGATGGAGGGAGTAGCGTGTACTAAGCCGTAGGAGAGCAAGTCTTAGGATAGTCAAGAAACCGAAAGGTCAGAGTGGCTGTTTAGAGTGAGGAAGAGTGGAGAGAGTTGATGTTAGAATGCAGATAAGCAGAGTTCATATCATCACTTGTGATCTCGAAAGACCAAGAGGAGTTCTGATTTTATTCCTGTTACGGTGTGATGCTGTTGAGGACTTATAAGCAGGGAACAAGATGATCTAAAGGTTTTTTAAAGGTGTGTATCAAAAGGATTGGAAGGAGACAAGGATGAGAGCGGAGAGGTCACTTGGGAAGCTATTGCATTAGTTTATACAAGAGAGGATAATAGCAAGAGAATGGAGAAGAATGAACACATTTGTGATATATTTTGGAGATAGAGTCAATGGGCCTTGCTGACAGATTAGAAGCGAAGAGGAGGGAGAGGTAGGAATCAAGATGAATGACTTGAGAGCTGTATATTGTGTTATTAACTGAAACTTACTAAAGCAAGAATGTCAAGAGTAAAAATTGATTATATTACGTTTGAGATGTCAAGTAAGTCATTGAATACAGGAGAACCAGAGTTTTAAGGAAAGTTCCAGGTTATAGATATAGATATAGAAAGATAATAATTAAAGCCATGGGAATGGATGATTTCATTTAAGGAGAGTAAAGAAGAGGGAGCTTGGTGTTAAATTCTGAATTATTTAACATTCAGAGGACAGGTTCAGAGATTAAAGATGAGAAGTAAGAGGAGTCAAAAACACAGAAAGAAAACCAGAAGAGGAGGTGCCACTGAAGTCCTGTAGCCCAGCCAGTGCCCAGAACAGTACCTGGTTCACTAACTGTTATTTGAATGAAATCAAGAGATTATTTCATGGAGAGAACGATTAACAGAATTGAGTGCTGTTGAGAGACATAAACTAGTCATTAGATTGGCAGGATGGATATTGCTGGTGATAGAGGCAAAAGTCATATTGGAATAGATTGAACAGCATGCATGGGAGGTGTGAAAGTGCAGATAGCATTTTTTTTTTTTTTTTTACCACTTTATCAGAGAAATGGAGCAGTACCTGAAGTGGGGTATGGCGTCAAGAAGAATTTTTATTCTTAAGAAGGGACATACTAGAGTTTAAATGTATGCAGATGAGAATGAGCCAGGAAAGAGTGGGTGATGGTTGATGGAGGAAAAAGAGGGGACAATTTTAAGATTAGAGTTTATGA
>NW_011888926.1:2819803-2821082 GCF_000151845.1 Pteropus vampyrus | reverse complement strand
AGCCCAGCCAGTGCCCAGAACAGTACCTGGTTCACTAACTGTTATTTGAATGAAATCAAGAGATTATTTCACGGAGGGAACGATTAACAGAATTGAGTGCTGTTGAAAGACATAAACTAGTCATTAGATTGGCAGGATGGATATTGCTGGTGATAGAGTCAGAAGTCATATTGGAATAGATTGAACAGCATGCATGGGAGGTGTGAAAGTGCAGATAGCATTTTTTTTTTTTTAACCACTTTATCAGAGAAATGGAGCAGTACCTGAAGTGGGGTATGGCGTCAAGAAGAATTTTTATTCTTAGGAAGGGACATACTATAGTTTAAATGTATGCAGATGAGAATGAGCCAGGAAAGAGTGGGTGATGGTTGATGGAGGAAAAAGAGGGGACAATTTTAAGATTAGAGTTTATGAGTAGGGAAGAAGGGATGGGATCAGGAGTATAAGTGGAAGAATTTTTCTTCAAAGGGAGGGCCACCTATTGAAATAGAGAAAATAGATAAAGATTCAGATAGGTTTATATAATTGGTCATGAGAAGATGACACATTTTTAATTTTAGTTTTAGGCTTTTTAGTTCTCAATAAGTCAAGGACATTAGGTAAAGGGATGTAAGGGTCAGAGAGGAAGGAAAAATGAGTAAGGAAGAGCCTTCTTGGAGAGAAGAGGAACTAGAAAGCCAGTTTACTAGTGAAATGTATGATTGCCAATTAAGCTCGTGTGCCCATTTAGTGACCTTGAATTTATGGTGAACATAATCTGCCTAGATGAATGCTTTTTCATCAATATTTTTGGTATGGAGAAGGCAGTTTCTTGAGTTCTAGGATTATGAAATTTGAAAGAGACCTTGGAAAAGAGTTGCGGGTTCTTGCAAGGGAGTGTTTATAATTATTAACTATGAAATCTAAGCTAGATAAAGAGAAAAACGAAGTCAAGAAAGAGAAGAGGAGGTCAGAGAATTGAAGGGTCTTATGGCAATTGAAAAGTTGTCTTCATGGGGTACTTAAGCAGATGAACTGGAAGGATCAAACAGTGAATTGAGTTTGGAGGCGATGCAAGATGGAGTGAGTGTGGTGTGGCAGTGGGAAGGTGTGGTCGAGGCAGAGTGAAGGAAGATGTCCTTGGAGCTGAGCAGTTTCCAGAACTGAGAGGCCAGGGTGTTTGGCTAGGTTCCCATTTAGATGTCGAAGTTAGGTTGAGTGTAATGACTAATTGTACTGGAGAGTTTAACACTGAGCCAGACATGCTAAAATATCAGGTGGTGGTAAGTGTTCTGCAAAT
>NW_011888926.1:2817166-2819468 GCF_000151845.1 Pteropus vampyrus | reverse complement strand
TATTCTTAGGAAGGGACATACTATAGTTTAAATGTATGCAGATGAGAATGAGCCAGGAAAGAGTGGGTGATGGTTGATGGAGGAAAAAGAGGGGACAATTTTAAGATTAGAGTTTATGAGTAGGGAAGAAGGGATGGGATCAGGAGTATAAGTGGAAGAATTGTTCTTCAAAGGGAGGGCCACCTATTGAAATAGAGAAAAGAGAGAAAGATTCAGATAGGTTTATATAATTGGTCATGAGAAGATGACACATTTTTAATTTTAGTTTTAGGCTTTTTAGTTCTCAGTAAGTCAAGGACATTAGCTAAAGGGATGTAAGGGTCAGAGAGGAAGGAAAAATGAGTAAGGAAGAGCCTTCTTGGAGAGAAGAGGAACTAGAAAGCCAGTTTACTAGTGAAATGTATGATTGCCAATTAAGCTCGTGTGCCCATTTAGTGACCTTGAATTTATGGTGAACATAATCTGCCTAGATGAATGCTTTTTCATCAATATTTTTGGTATGGAGAAGGCAGTTTCTTGAGTTCTAGGATTATGAAGTTTGAAAGAGACCTTGGAAAAGAGTTGCAGGTTCTTGCAAGGGAGTGTTTATAATTATTAACTATGAAATCTAAGCTAGATAAAGAGAAAAACAAAGTCAAGAAAGAGAAGAGGAAGTCAGAGAATTGAAGGGTCTTATGGCAATTGAAAAGTTGTCTTCATGGGGTACTTAAGCAGATGAACTAGAAGGATCAAACAGTGAATTGAGTTTGGAGGAGATGCAAGATGGAGTGAGTGTGGTGTGGCAGTGGGAAGGTGTGGTTGAGGCAGAGTGAAGGAAGATGTCCTTGGAGCTGAGCAGTTTCCAGAACTGAGAGGCCAGGGTGTTTGGCTAGGTTCCCATTTGGACGTTGAAGTTAGGTTGAGTGTAATGACTAATTGTACTGGAGAGTTTAACACTGAGCCAGACATGCTAAAATATCAGGTGGTGGTAAGTGTTCTGCAAATAATTAAAACTGAGTTCTGGGGTATTAAGGGGATAGATGGTTTCTTCAGACTGGATGGCCAGGGAAAGCCTCCCTGAGGAGGTAACTTTTATGATCGCATCTGAATGATAGGATGAATAGGGTAGAAAATAATCCAGGTAAAGAGAACAGCTACTAAGGCTCTAAACTGGGTACAAACCCCTCGCCTTTGAGAAACAGAAGGAGGCCAGTAAAGCTAGAGCTTGTTAGACCAAAAAAGGGTGAACTGAAATGAAGGTGGAACTCAGTAGGAGCCACATGATGAAGGGCTTTGACCGTCATGGAGCTTAAGTGACATGATGTGGTGTCCAGCCTCCAAGATGGCCCTGATGATCCTCACCTCCCAGTATTCATGCCTTTCCTCTCTCACACTGAATAGGGCTGAGCCGTGCAACCAAGTAGAGGTGGGTACTGGAGCGATGATGGAGCGCAATTTCCTGTGCTAGGTCGTAAAAGGCATTGCAGTTTCTGCCTTGTTCTCTTAGACCACTCACCCTGAGGGAAAGCAGACTGCCATATTGTGAGGAAGTAGCCTGTGGAGAGGCTCATTGGAGAGGAACTGGGGCCTCCGGCTGTTACCCCTCATGTGCGGGAGCCACTGTGTCTAAGTTGGCCCTTAGACAGACTTCCTGATGACCGCAGCCTCTCACGTATTTCATTTGTAAATATTCTGGTTTTCGTATCTCTAAAAGGTAAGGATCTTTTTTTTTAAAGAAACAGAAGCATAATATAATGATCACTTCTAAAAAGTTAATAATTCCTTAATATCACACCCAAAAAATCAATATTCAAATTTCCTCTGATTTTATAAAGTGTATTTGCAACGGGATCCAAACAAAGACCAGTGTAATATTTGGCTAACATGTTTTCTAAGTCTCTTTTTATCTGTAAAATGCCCTTTCTTCTTCCCCTCAATTTATTGTAAAAATAAACTTGGTCTCATCAGTCCTATAGTATCTCACCTATATGAATTTTGCTAATTGCATCTATGATGTATTTAACATGTTCCTCTATCTTGTATTTAATGTAAACTGGCAGTTAAACCTAGAGGCTTGATCTATTCAGGTTATTTTTTGACAAGAATACTTTCTAGGAGGTGATGTTTACTTCCTTTAGGAGGTACGTAATCAGCAGTTGTCTCATCTTACTATGATGTTAACAGGTAGTGAAGATCAATGCCTAGCTGTATTAAAATTTATGTTGCAAAATGGTGATATCCTAATTCTGTCATTCGTCTTCATTAATTAACTAGAGAAACTTCCCCACATCAACTCTATGGTTAGTCTTAGGTATACTTCATT
>NW_011888926.1:2813367-2816351 GCF_000151845.1 Pteropus vampyrus | reverse complement strand
TTTTTTTTTAAAGAAACAGAAGCATAATATAATGATCACTTCTAAAAAATTAATAATTCCTTAATATCACACCCAAAAAAATCAATATTCAAATTTCCTCTGATTTTATAAAGTGCGTTTGCAACGGGATCCAAACAAAGACCAAAGTAATATTTGGCTAACATGTTTTCTAAGTCTCTTTTTATCTGTAAAATGCCCTTTCTTCTTCCCCTCAATTTATTGTAAAAATAAACTTGGTCTCATCAGTCCTATAATATCTCACCTATATGAATTTTGCTAATTGCATCTATGGTGTATTTAACATGTTCCTCTATCTTGTATTTCATGTAAACTGGCAGTTAAACCTAGAGGCTTGATCTATGCAGGTTATTTTTTGACAAGAATACTTTCTAGGAGGTGATGTTTACTTCCCTTAGGAGGCACGTAATCAGCGGTTGTCTCATCTTACTATGATGTTAACAGGTAGTGAAGATCAATGCCTAGCTGTATTAAAATTTATGTTGCAAAATGGTGATATCCTAATTCTGTCATTCGTCTTCATTAATTAACTAGAGAAACTTCCCCACATCAACTCTATGGTTAGTCTTAGGTATACTTCATTCAGAAAGGCAAGTTAAATGCTTGATTCTTTCCCTTTACTTAGCAGTTTTCAAAATAATACGTTTCCCAGCATCGTCCAAAGGAGACCAGTTAGTTTTTTAAAAAAATATTACAAACTCATGATTTTTAACATACTTGATAGATGTGCACATATTTGACAGATGCGAATCCATTGCAGTGATTATTTTTATTGATGCTTCATATTGTCCCATTTTTAACTAGTGACAGGAGCCTCTTCATCAAGCCTGTTGACTTCTAAAGACTTTTTACAGCATCCTTGCTTTTTGATATGGCACAATGTCTAGGTTTACCTTGTACGTTTTCCGTCCCAGTCCTGAATCAGCCATTTCTTTGAGGAGTTCTGTTTCCTTTACATGGGAAAAGCTGTATGTGAATTTTGGGTGCTTGACTGTATGTGAATTTGGGGTACTTGGCTGTATGTGAATTTTGCATGCTTATTTGTGTTATAGCAGACTTTTAAATAGATACTTATTAGACTCTATGTAGAGTTCAAAAAAGGTCATCTTTCACTTTAAGTTCAAATAGAAATCCTATTCTTTTTCTTAATTTAAGAAATATAGAGTTTTTATTCATTTGTTTGCAGGGAAATAGGAAAATGAAGGCTTTAGATTGAAAAAAATTAATGAAGTTTTATCTTCCCTTTTAAATTATGTGTCCTCTATTTGCCATACTTTATTTGTTATGTCCAGTGAAGAGAAATGCTAATAAGCTTTTCATATTTCTGGCTACATGAAAGCCAGATAGTACTTAAAGATTATTATTATAGCATTTGGTTGATGTATTTCTTAAGTCTCTTTTTATCTCTATATTCCCCCTCTCTGTAGGTTCCTCTCCCAAAGATACAATGTTTCTTGGCATTTTTAGGAATGTATAGTAATTTATTTTGAGTATTTTTGCTTTTTCATAATACCCTCTGCTTATGCTACATCACTAGTGAAAAATCTTAGTTTTTATGACAGTCTTAAGAAAGTCTTGTTTCTGGATATTTTGATCACTGAAATTCACTTTATTGCACATAGAGAGGAAAATGTATTATACAATATGAATGATTGTTTATTTAAATTATAACTCAAGTTAGAGGAGAATGGAATATTGCCCCCTTATGAGAAGACTCCGGAATATATGTTTTTTTTCAATATTTAACAATTGGATCCTTCCCTCTTTCCCAGTATTCAGGATCTAGTTCAGCAGTTTTATATATGATACGTTAAACTTTTCATTCACTCATTCATCCATTCATTGAGTACCTACTTTACACCAGACACGGTAGTAGGAACTGGGAACAAAGGAATAAGCAAAAACATGCTGATAATCACGGAACTTTTTATCTAGTGGGAGAACGACAATCAAGCAGTCATATTACTACATATGTAATACCAAACACTTATAAGTACCTTTTAGGAAAAATTCAGGGAGCTGTAAGAGTGATTAACTAGGGGATCAGACTTAGTCTGGGACATGAGGAAGGAAGGCCTCTTTGAGAAAGTAACATTTAAGCAAAGATTGGAAGGAGAAGTAGGAGTTGACCAGATGATCATTTGGAGCAAGAGCCTTCAGGCAAAGGTATGATGGGTATGAGAATACCGAAGGAAGAAAGAACTTGAAGCCTTGGAGGAACTGAGGAAAGTCAGTTTGCTGGAGACAGAAGAGGAAGGCAGTGTGGTAGGAGAGAAGCTAGAGATGTAGGCAGGGCCAGGTCTCGCAGGGCACTCATGGCCTCAATCTCCCTTAGGGATCCGGAAGTACAACCACTTAACCGTTGGTGACTCAGACTCTAGGGACCAGGCTTCCACATAACACTTCCCAGGACCCCTCGGTCCTTCTGGGAGAATGCTGAGACGTCTTTGACTGAGTTCCGCTTCTCTCCGCCTGCTTCTGTAGGGTCCTTTTTAAATAGAGGAATAGTTTAAAAATTATTCCTGTTTACTTTATACCTAAGAGTTATATAAGACTTATTATAAACAAAATCATTTTAGGCTGATCTTCAGAAACCTTTACTCCAAGGATGTATTCACATACAGTTGTACCTTTAAACGATTTTCATGTCTCATCTGACCCTTACAGCAACCACTTAAGGTACTTATTATTTTCCTCATAATATAGAAAAGGGTACTGAAGCTCTGAAAAATTAGATAATTCTCCAAGGTCAACTAATAAGTAGTAAAATAATAACTAGACACTAAGTCTTCTACCTACAAAACCAGTGGTCTTTGTGCTCTGTCCCACTCTTTGAATGCAAGAATTTCTAGCATATTTTGACGTCAGTATTTGCAATTTATATTTTTTAAATGGAAGAAAAATTCCTAGAAGCTTCAAGAAAGATTAACTATGAGAGAGGAAGGAGGGGAAATAGGGTAGACGGG
>NW_011888926.1:2801283-2806227 GCF_000151845.1 Pteropus vampyrus | reverse complement strand
ATAGAGTTTTTATTCATTTGTTTGCAGGGAAATAGGAAAATGAAGGCTTTAGATTGAAAAAAATTAATGAAGTTTTATCTTCCCTTTTAAATTATGTGTCCTCTATTTGCCATACTTTATTTGTTATGTCCAGTGAAGAGAAATGCTAATAAGCTTTTCATATTTCTGGCTACATGAAAGCCAGATAGTACTTAAAGATTATTATTATAGCATTTGGTTGATGTATTTCTTAAGTCTCTTTTTATCTCTATATTCCCCCTCTCTGTAGGTTCCTCTCCCAAAGATACAATGTTTCTTGGCATTTTTAGGAATGTATAGTAATTTATTTTGAGTATTTTTGCTTTTCCATAATACCCTCTGCTTATGCTACATCACTAGTGAAAAATCTTAGTTTTTATGACAGTCTTAAGAAAGTCTTGTTTCTGGATATTTTGATCACTGAAACTCACTTTATTGCACATAGAGAGGAAAATGTATTATACAATTTGAATGATTGTTTATTTAAATTATAACTCAAGTTAGAGGAGAATGGAATATTGCCCCCTTATGAGAAGACTCCGGAATATATGTTTTTTTTCAATATTTAACAATTGGATCCTTCCCTCTTTCCCAGTATTCAGGATCTAGTTCAGCAGTTTTATATATGATACGTTAAACTTTTCATTCACTCATTCATCCATTCATTGAGTACCTACTTTACACCGGACACGGTAGTAGGAACTGGGAACAAAGGAATGAGCAAAAACATGCTGATAATCACAGAACTTTTTATCTAGTGGGAGAACGACAATCAAACAGTCATATTACTACATATGTAATACCAAACACTTATAAGTACCTTTTAGGAAAAATTCAGGGAGCTGTAAGAGTGATTAACTAGGGGATCAGACTTAGTCTGGGACGTGAGGAAGGAAGGCCTCTTTGAGAAAGTAACATTTAAGCAAAGATTGGAAGGAGAAGTAGGAGTTGACCAGATGATCATTTGGAGCAAGAGCCTTCAGGCAAAGGTATGATGGGTATGAGAATACCGAAGGAAGAAAAGAACTTGAAGCCTTGGAGGAACTGAAGAAAGTCAGTTTGCTGGAGACGGAAGAGGAAGGCAGTGTGGTAGGAGAGAAGCTAGAGATGTAGGCAGAGCCAGGTCTCGCAGGGCACTCATGGCCTCAATCTCCCTTAGGGATCCGGAAGTACAACCACTTAACCGTTAGTGACTCAGACTCTAGGGACCAGGCTTCCACATAACACTTCCCAGGACCCCTCAGTCCTTCTGGGAGAATGCTGAGACCTCTTTGACTGAGTTCAGCTTCTCTCCGCCTGCTTCTGGAGGGTCCTTTTTTAATAGAGGAATAGTTTAAAAATTATTCCTGCTTACTTTATACCTAAGAGTTATATAAGACTTATTATAAACAAAATCATTTTAGGCTGATCTTCAGAAACCTTTACTCCAGGGATGTATTCACATACAGTTGTACCTTTAAACGATTTTCATGTCTCATCTGACCCTTACAGCAACCATATAAGGTACTTATTATTTTCCTCATAATATAGAAAAGGGTACTGAAGCTCTGAAAAATTAGATAATTCCCCAAAGTCAACTAATAAGTAGTAAAATAATAACTAGACACTAAGTCTTCTACCTACAAAACCGGTGGTCTTTGTGCTCTGTCCCACTCTTTGAATGCAAGAATTTCTAGCATATTTTGACGTCAGTATTTGCAATTTATATTTTTTAAATGGAAGAAAAATTCCTAGAAGCTTCAAGAAAGATTAACTATGAGAGAGGAAGGAGGGGAAATAGGGTAGACGGGACAGGGATAGGAACTAGACTCCTTTGAATATAGGTTATTTGTAGATTTGACTTCATGCAATTATTTAAATGATTATAAGGCAAAGTTAATTTTCTTTTAAAAAGCAATCCTTCAAATTTGAAAATAGCAATAAACAGAAAACCTAAAATTTAAAACTCAGTAATTTGTACTATACATCCTCAGTGGTATACGCCCTAAGGACAAAAAAAAAAAAAAAAAGCAAAAAAAAACAATAGCAGCAGCACCAAAATGTTTCAGCTATGTCCATATATTATTGGTGATGGTATCAGCATTATTATTCTGAGATCATTGTTGTATGTGCACTGTCAGATAAAGCAAATGAGTAATTATGTGAGATCTTTTCATTTCCAGTGTTGTTGAGATTCAGATTCTCAACATGGGTAAAAGGCAATACAAATGCTCATTCATGGACATGGTTACATAGTGTAGCGGTTAGCACGTCTGCTTTACATGCAGAGGGTCCTGGTCCCAGTGGAGCCATGGTCCATGGTCTATAGCCATGCCACTCTGAACAAACGATGTCTGATCTCAAATGCTAAGCGGAGTTGGGACTCGTTAGTATTTGGATGGGAGAGCACCTAGGAAGACCAGGTTCTGTAGGCATAAATAATAATAAATAATTAAAAAACAAAACAAATGCTCATTCTTGACTAGTAGGAATAAAAAATAAATAAAAAAGGTTAAATACCTTGTGTTTTTTTATTAGACTTTATTTTTTAGAGCAGTTTTAGGTTCACAGTAAAACTGAGTAGAGTATATAGAGAATTCTCATATATCTCTTACCTCATCCCACCCCTGTCCACCCGCTACTATCAAATCCTGCACAGAGTGGTACATTTATTACAATGATGAACCTACATTAACACATCATTATCACCCAAAGTCCATAGTTTGCATTAGGGTTCACTCTTGGTGTTGTGCATGCCATGGGTTTTGACAAATGTATAATGATATGTGTCTACCATTATGTTATTGTAGAGAAAAGTTTCATTGCCCTAAAAATTCTCTGTGCCCCTCCTCTTCATCCCTCCCTCCCCAAGGGCCTCTGACAGCTCTCATCTTCTACTGCCTCCACAATTTTGCTTTTTCCAGATTGTCATGTAGTTGGAATCATACAGTATGTAGCCTTTTCAGATTGGCTTTTTTCACTTAGTAATATGCGTTTAAGTTTCCTCCATGTCCTTTCTTGGCTCGATAACACATTTCTTTTTAGCACTGAGTAATATTCCATATTCTGGATGTACCACGTTTATCTGTTCACTTGCTGAAAGGACATCTTGTGCCCAAGTTTTGGCAGTTACGAATGAAGCTGCTATAAACATCGGTGTGCTGGTTTTTGTGTGGATATAAATTTTTATTTCCTTTGGATAAGTAGGAATGTGATTGGTGGATCATAAGACTATGTTTAGTTTTATAAGAAACCACCAAGCTGTTTTCCAAAGTGGCTGTAGCATATTGTATTCCTGCTAATCATGAATGAGCATTCCTGTTTCTCCACATCCTTACCAGCAAATAGTGTTGTCAGTGTTTTTGTTTTTGGCCAATCTAATAGATGTGTAGTGATATCTCATTGTTGTTTAATTTGTGATTCCCTAATGATGTATGATGTTGAACATCTTTTTGTATGCTTATTTGCCATCTGTGTTTCTTGTTTGGTGAAGTATCTTGTTCAAGTCTTTTGCCCATTTTTTTAATTGGGTTGTTCCTTTTCTTATTGTTGAGTTTTAAGAGTTCTTTGTATGTTATGGATAGCAGTCCTTTATCAGATATGTCTTTTTCATTCTGTGGATCGTCTTCTCATTCTCTTGACTAACTTGATTTTTAATTGGAAGTTTCATTATAAAGTCTTGATATATTTTATCCATTAAAAAATAAACCCAAACCCAAAAAACTACCTACTCATGCATTCCACTGAAGAGGCCTAGAAGCAGTGACTGACCCAGCAGCATATGTAACCACAGTGCCCAGCTCATGATCTTGAGATACCAATTCTCACTAAAAGGAAGCAGAATTCTTTAGCTGATCCAGGCCTGCCACAGGAATCGTACAAGATAAACTTAAAATTTCTTATACCATATAGCAAGGAGGTCATCAAAGACTATGACAAGGGTCACAGCAAAAGGACTCAGGAGCACACATGAAGAGACTACCTTTGCCAGTGATGAGAAAATTTGAACACCAATAAGAACATTCACTGAAAAATTTGAGTTCATAATGATACTTTAAAAAATAAAAGCCTATTGGTTGCCATTTGCTAGTGCTACATTAAGCATACATCTTCCTCTTCCTATATAAATTGAACTGGTTTCTAGATCTAAGTACTAATGTATAAGAATTACAGAGGATAGAGCAACATGTTAAATACCACCATGGGGGGTCCAGTAAGAAAAATCCAGACTATAGAAGACCCTACAGGACAAACAACCTGGTTTCTTCAACAAATAAGTTGTAAAGGAAGAACACATCAAAGCAAAACAAACAAACAAACAAACAAACAAAATCTTAATGACATTTATGAAGCAATTGGAGATTTGAATACTCACTGGTTACTTGTTGATATTGGGATTATTATTAATATTTTTAAGTGTAATAGTGGTATTGTGAATTTTTAAGAGTCTTAATATGTTAGAGATAAATACTTGTGTGTTTATCAATGAAATGAATTTGCTTTAAAACAGAAGCAGGGAGACAGATGTGGATTGGATACAGATGGAACAGTGTTGACCAGGAGTTAACAATTATTTAAGCTGATGATGAGCATATGAAGGTTCATTATATTATTCTCTCTACTTTTGTGTTTAAAATTTTCCATAATAACAAAAATTTAAATATCTTTTGATATTTCATAACCATAAACTGACCCATGTATGGATGTGGGACTTGAATTCATACTATCTGAATAGCATGAAAAACTCAGGCTAATTTACTTCAGATTGTTATTGGGTTAGTAGTTCCCCTAGGAACCTGCTGGAGTAACGAGATAATCTCAGGAGATAAAAATATCTTACTTAGGACTCAAAAGAAGTCCCACAAATAAAATTCCACAGAATAGAAGCCCATAATGAAAAATCACAAAACACTTAGGAAACAAGCCACAGTGTTTCAGCAGAAACAA
>NW_011888926.1:2799079-2801233 GCF_000151845.1 Pteropus vampyrus | reverse complement strand
AAACAAACAAACAAACAAACAAAATCTTAATGACATTTATGAAGCAATTGGAGATTTGAATACTCACTGGTTACTTGTTGATATTGGGATTATTATTAATATTTTTAAGTGTAATAGTGGTATTGTGAATTTTTAAGAGTCTTAATATGTTAGAGATAAATACTTGTGTGTTTATCAATGAAATGAATTTGCTTTAAAACAGAAGCAGGGAGACAGATGTGGATTGGATACAGATGGAACAGTGTTGACCAGGAGTTAACAATTATTTAAGCTGATGATGGGCATATGAAGGTTCATTATATTATTCTCTCTACTTTTGTGTTTAAAATTTTCCATAATAACAAAAATTTAAATATCTTTTGATATTTCATAACCATAAACTGACCCATGTATGGATGTGGGACTTGAATTCATACTATCTGAATAGCATGAAAAACTCAGGCTAATTTACTTCAGATTGTTATTGGGTTAGTAGTTCCCCTAGGAACCTGCTGGAGTAACGAGATAATCTCAGGAGATAAAAATATCTTACTTAGGACTCAAAAGAAGTCCCACAAATAAAATTCCACAGAATAGAAGCCCATAATGAAAAATCACAAAACACTTAGGAAACAAGCCACAGTGTTTCAGCAGAAACAACAAAAATCATTCGACTTGAAAATACTGCAATGATTGGAAACTGAACATAAAATTAAAATATTTAATATATTCAAAGAATTAAAAGAACAAATTAGAAGTATAAGTAACTGAGACCATCAGAAATAACCAGGTCAAAAATCCTATATGTCAAGGCTGAGTTTTTCAGCTGCTGTGTGTTACTATAGAGCTATTTGATTAGAGCTGTTGAAAAAAATGATAGCTAGGTATATTTGAATTTCAGAAATAAAGAACATGATTATTGAACACAGTAGTTAATTGACAAGATAAACAGCAGATTAGACACATATACAGAGAGAATTAACGTACTAGAAGGTAGAACTAAAGAAACTGCCCAGGTGAAACCCAGAGAGACAAAGAGAAAATATAAAAGAAGGATTAAGGTGCATGGAAGATACATTGAGAAGGTCTAAAATAACATCTAACCTGAGTTTTAGAAGGAGATAATAAAAAATTGGGGCAGAGGCAATATTTGAAGGGATAATAACTGAGATTTTCCAAAATTGATGAAAAACTTGAATCTTCTGAATTAGAAAGTTCAAGCAGGATAAAGAAAGGGAAATATAACCTAGAAACATCGCAAATATAAGATCTTAGTTGTGATGAGAAAGAGAAAGCAGACTACTCTTATTAGAGTACAGGCTGATAACTGACTTGTCATTAGCAACGAGAGACAGAATCCTGTTGTCATAGTGCTGGGAGAAAAATAACTATCTTTAAAGAATGATGACAAAATCAAAACAATTTGAAATAAAGACCACTTCTATGATGAATGGAAGAAAATGTAAGAGTGTTTTTGTGCTTTCACTTATTACACAATAGTTAGGAGCTTGCGCTTTGCAGTCAGTTTGAGTTCTACTGCCAGTGACTATGTTATTTAACTTCTCTGCCTCGGTTTCCTTCTCTGTGAAATGGCATTATAGTAGTACCTACTTTATAGGGTGTTTTAATAAGTAGATTAGGTATTACATTGTGACTGGCACGTAGTATGCATTAAATAAATGTTAGAGGTTACTATTATCATGTTCTTTGAATATATGATGCCATCAGTTATAAGACATACCATAATTTTATGTTCCACTAAGAAAGAATGATGCCAATTAATTGTAAGATATAAGACAGCATTAGTTTTTTTTTCAGCATTTTCTTTTATTATTAGTTTCAAGTTTACAGTACATTGGCGAGACGTTTATATAGTTTATGAAGCGATCCCCCCGACTACTCTATCACCCCTCTGGCTCTACACCTGGCCATTACATTACTGCTGACCGCACTCCCTATGCCGTGCTCTCCATCCCCGTGACCCTCTATCAACTACTAATTTGTATTTCTTTAATCTTTCACTCCTTTCTCCCAGCCCCCCAAACCCCCTCCCCTCTGGCTGTCACTAAATCGTCCTCTATAGTTATGAGTCTGTTTTCAATTAGTTCTTCTCGGTCCTTAGATTCTGCATATAAGTGAAATCATATGGTATTTATCTTTCTCCGTCTGACTTAT
>NW_011888926.1:2787254-2798344 GCF_000151845.1 Pteropus vampyrus | reverse complement strand
GCCTCGGTTTCCTTCTCTGTGAAATGGCATTATAGTAGTACCTACTTTATAGGGTGTTTTAATAAGTAGATTAGGTATTACATTGTGACTGGCACATAGTATGCATTAAATAAATGTTAGAGGTTACTATTATCATGTTTTTTGAATATATGATGCCATCAGTTATAAGACATACCATAATTTTATGTTCCACTAAGAAAGAATGCTGCCAATTAATTGTAAGATATAAGACAGCATTAGTTTTTTTTTCAGCATTTTCTTTTATTATTAGTTTCAAGTTTACAGTACATTGGTGAGACGTTTATATAGTTTATGAAGCGATCCCCCCGACTACTCTATCACCCCTCTGGCTCTACACCTAGCCATTACATTACTGCTGACCGCACTCCCTATGCCATGCTCTCCATCCCTGTGACCGTCTATCAACTACTAATTTGTATTTCTTTAATCTTTCACTCCTTTCTCCCAGCCCCCCAAACCCCCTCCCCTCTGGCTGTCACTAAATCGTCCTCTGTAGTTATGAGTCTGTTTTCAATTAGTTCTTCTCGGTCCTTAGATTCTGCATATAAGTGAAATCATATGGTATTTATCTTTCTCTGTCTGACTTATTTTGCTCAGCATAATAACCTCTAGGTCTGTCCATGTCATTGCAAATGGTAGAATTTTATTTTTTTATGGCTGAGTAATATTCTGTTGTATATATGAACCATAACTTCTTTATCCAGTCATCTGTCGATGGGCATTTAGGTTGCTACTATATCTTGGCTATTGTAAATTGTGCTGCCATGAACATAGGGATGCACAGATCTTTACAGATTGTTTTGGTTTTCTCTGGATAAATACCTAGAAGTACAATTGCTGAGTCAAAAGGTAAATCCATTTTTAATTTTTCAAAGAACCTCCAGACTGTTTTCCATAGTGGCTGTACCAATTTGCAATCCCACCAACAGTGTATGAGGGTTCCCTTTTCCCCACATCCTCGCCAACACTTGTTTTTTGATTTATTGATGATAGCCATTCTGATAGGTGCGAGATGTATCTCATTGTGGTTTTAATTTGCATTTTTCTGATGATTAGTGACCAGCATATTTTCATATGTCTGTTGGCCAAGACTGCATTAATTTAAAAACCTGTCTGGATTTCAGAGGTGTTAACATGTAAAGAAAAAAAAGTACGTCTTGGAATTGATGGAATACAGTATTCTGATAGCAAATATTCATCGAATCCAGGAAAAAAAAATATGGAACGTATGAAATAATAACAAAAACAAATAGTTTGAAGGAGAACTTGTTGAAATAAATATGCGTTACCCATAGCTGGAGAGTTTTGTTATAAAATATTGAAGGTTAAGACAGCTGTTTTATTTCTTCAGAAGTGAATGTGAACTGCATCTGAACTGCCCTTGAGAGGGATTAAAATTTCCCAGTGGCTGTTAAACAAAAAGTGTTCTTTAACATTGAACTGGTAGGCACAAGCTGTGGAAAGGCCAGATGTCGAATGCAGAACATATTTGGTAAAGCAGAAGTTTAATATGCAGCTAAAATAGTAGCATTCTTCTGCAGTTGTTTTTTTTTTTGAAACGTTTTCAATTTTCTTTTCCACTCTGTGTTTTGATTGCCGCTTCCATGTAGCTGAGAGGAGATTATTGCTAATTTCATGTGATCGTGGAGTTGATCTGTTTTAGTTGGTCTTATTGCTGATGATACTGCAATATGCGTCAGTGCATGGAAGCATCAACACTCTTCCAAACACTTCGATTTGGTTAGATCATATCAAATCATTGGTAAGCTGCTAGCTAGGGTGCTGTCATTTAATGACATCATATAGTTTAGAAATCTTTACAATTATATTGTAAGAAAAAGACTATACCCATTTAGTTAATGGGATAAAATTTTCTTTGGATTTTTACAATAGCCTCATTATTCTTCCTCCTACCACTTTGTACTTTTATCAATTAGGAATAGATTAGATTACATATAATTAAAAATTCCAACTTTACTTTAACCAAATAGAGATTTATTTTCTCTTATGCAACATAAAATTGAGAACTAGGTAATCCCAAGCTGGCGAAGTCACTCCACAGTGGTGTTAATGTCTCGGATTCCTTCGTCCACCCTTAGGTGCGCCTCTTGATATTGGCAAGGTCATTTCTCTGCTTCACCTTTCCCCCGCAGGAAGAAGGGGAAAGGATGAGGTAAAAAAGGCATGCCTCATCTAATGATCTCATTGAGCAGAGCCGAGACACATGGCCAACTCTGTTCATAAGAAAGGCTAGGAAGTCTAGCTGAGCACAGGATTCTCCCCAACCAAATCTGAATTGCAATAGAAAGTTAGGCAACTACTAGCTTTTGCCATGTGCCCCTTTATTGTGTGATATGTATTTTCTTAAAGCATATGCTTTATTAATTTAGCAAACATTTACAGAGTACCTGCTCTGTGCCAAGCGATGTGAATACAAATATGAATAAGGTAGCCCATTCCTGCCATAGTTGTTAGGCGAGATGGGCATCAAAAAAAAAAATTACAAGTGCTATAACCTATAACCTTTATACTCAAGTCAGATGTGATTGACAGTCATAGTGGTTCATCCATGTCATCACTAGGTAACTGACCTGGTGACTCTAGCCTCGGCCTTCCATGTTCTCTAATTCCTCTGCACCCCTCTGATCCCCAATCCTAAATATTTGTATTTCATTGATTTGATTCTCTTAGAAACATAAACATGACTACTATACTGACTTCAGAAAGCACTGTCTGTCATATTGAATACATTGGTGCCCAAAATAAATAGCGAACCCTTGAGTGCCCTGATCATGGCCAAAATTTCATTATGAGACTTGAGATTGCAGATCCATAGACACAGGGTACTACTGAAATGGTAAATTCTTTCTCAGGGGGTCTGTGAGGACAATTATCAGCTATAAGTAATGGGTTAGAGTACAGCTCAGCTATTACCCAGTGAAGTCTAAGGAACTCTTGCTGTTATGGATGATTAGAGAAGAGGTTCTGTTTCTCAAGCATAGCATTGTATTTTTTGGAAGCATCCAAATTTCCTGCAGAGACATGATGTTTCCATTAATTGAACCCTGGGTCAAACTTGCAGGAGCATACTAGGGGGTATGATATCACTGTACCTTGACAATGTGAGTTTGGGCTTGCAAGATGGATAGTGAGACTTGATCAGGATATTGTCTGGGTACTCGATGGGTCCCCCATTATACCCCAGCCAAAGAGATCACAAAACTAGCTCTACCTATTGTGTCTTCTAAGAAATGTTCTCTCCATCTTCCCCTGCTCCTGAACAATTGTAGTTTTTGTATCCCTGGGTTACACAAGATGCTGGCTATATGCCAACAAATGACTATGAAAAATAAACAACAAAATTTAATATTTATTAGTCAAAAACATGTTAGATTTTGGCTTTCAGTGGTGGGAATTTATTGATCAGCCCATACATTGGCATGCGAACTTATTTTCCCACAAAAGCAGTTGAAGGACTCTATTAATTTATTTGAGCAGCTCTGTCAACATGGTTCTGAAAAGAACGAGTTAGAATCCTATTCCAATGTGCTCATCACAATAACAGCATTAATAATGGCAGGAATAGTTATCAGAAGTGACCAGTAGGGACCATGTGGCACCAGGCTTTGGGAGGGATACAGTGAAGGAGGGAGAACAGATACCCATTCCTAACCTGGCCCATCAGGGGAGTTCACTCTAGTGATGGGTGGAGTAGGTGGCATAGCTGAACCATCCTTAATCAGATTGAGGTGTTTGGACTATATTCTGTACGGGCTGGGAGGCTTTTGAACTTTTTGAACAAAGGGGGAGTCACACAATCAGAATTTTTTTAACGTAAGAGTTATTCATGTTCTTGTAAAGAACTTGAAATTTATGAAGTAGAAAATAGAAAATTACCCATCCCACTCCTCAGAGGTACCTCTTTTTAAATGTTGCTGTATATCTTGCCAGACTTGCCCCCCATACTTCATTCTAGCATATTATGGATATTCTATATTATATACATTGTATACATTCTATGTACATATGGTATATAATATAGTATATATATATATAAACCAACAAGGGTTTAAACTATACATGTTTTGTGACTGCTTTTATTTTAATATGATGTTATAAACATATTCCATGTTACTTTGGCTTCCTTTTTAATAACCGCGTAATATTCTATTTCTGTTACATGCCCTGAGTGATTGACATTAGCTTGTTCAGGATTACAGTTCAGGGCTGCAAATAGTAAAGCAGCAGTAGCAATAAACATCTTTATACAAATACATTTGTACGCTTGTGAGTATTTTTATGGAATTCTTTCTGAGAAGTAGAGTTGCTGTCTTAAAGAAGTGCATATTTTAAATTTTGATAGATGTTGTCATGCTATTCTGTAGAAGGGTGGTTTATATCCTACCATCAGTATATATAGTGCCACCTTCTCCACACTTGGGCATTATAAATCTTCTGAATCTTTGCCAATTTGCTACATAAAAAACATCTTTTTAAAAAAGTATTAGGCATATATTTTTATATCCTTTGTATTTTTTCTTTTTGTGAATTGTGTATTCTAGTTATGTTAGGTTTGTTCATGATTTTCTTAACAATATGAGAGAACTCTACCTGTTACGCATTATAAATATTTTTCCAGTATATCTTTATTTAATGATCTTCTTTTGGCTATAGAAGAGTCTTAGATTTTTATGTAGTAAAATTTATTAGTAATTTCTTTTATGCATTCTGGGTGAAATTATCATGCTTTAGGAATACCTTCCCCAATTGAAGATTATAAAAATATTTTTATGATTCTTTTATCTATTACTTTCATGTTCCTTTTGGCTTTTTCATTAAAGTGTTTGATTTACCTGGAATTTTCTTTCGGTGTATGGAGTAAAGTATATAAAGTAAGGATTATAGTTTCTACTCTCCACTCCCACAATGACTAGCCAGTTACTCCAAACAATTTACTGAATAATTCATCCTTTCTCCACTGATTCGAAGGGCCCTTTTAATCATAATTTCCCATATATGGTGTATTTCTTTTCTCCTTGACTCCCTAGACCCCCAACTGTGGAATCAACAAGATTAGTATATTGGATCAGGACTGGTGGGAAGGGAAATAGAAGATAAGCAATGTGATATCAGAAGTGAATAACACTTGGAAGAGCAGGTTCGGAGAAGTTTTCGATGGGTTGTGCTGGAGATTGGAAGGACACTGGTAGAAAGTCTTAGCAAGTCCTTGAATTCTCTCTCATCTTGACCTGTTTCTTCCTTTCCTTCTCTCTAAACCATTAATTCTCAAACTTTAGCCTACATCTGAATCACCAGGAGGGCCCTTTAGGAACACAGGTTGCTGGCCCTCCCCCCACCTCACCCCCAGGAATTTCTGATTCAGTAGGTCTGGTTAAAGGCTGAGAATTTACATTTCTATTAAGAGCTTAGGTAATGCTGAAGATGCTGATCTGGGGACTACACTTTGAAAATCACTACTGGAGACCAAGTCCTCTTCACATCCATCTTAGATTATTCTCATGGTCCCTCGTTTGGCTTCTTTCCCTGTTTTCCTGTCCTTTAATGTCTCTTGACAAAAATTCGGATTATATTGTTGAGAGTAGAAGTGGAGAGAAAGAAATAAACCTAAAAGACATTTTAAAAGAAAGATCGGTGGTCTTTGGGGACTGAGTAAGTGTGAGGGACAAAGTTGCAGAAAGCAAAAGAGGCATTTTCTAAATATTGCCACCAGATTTACTCTTTTGAAAATGCTTCTTTTATCTTATTTCCCTGTTCAAAATCTACAGTGAGATAAATCTAAAACGAAATGTATTCGAATAAAATACAGCTGACAATTGACACCCAATCAGTGTGGTTTCTCCTGTTTTCTCTAAGTCAGATCTCATTATGGCAAATGACTTTGCAAGTAGATCTCTGAATTACCAAATACTTTCAAGCCTGAGCCAGTGACCTACTTTAAGCAATATCCAATTTAACAATTCCAGTTCAGCAAACTAATTTGGATAGCATTTTAGGACTCCTAGAATTTAATCTGAAGTACTTTTGTATAAAGAACTGTCAATTTCTAAGGGTTAGTTTAAACCCTATTTAGAAATCCTGTTTATTGTATGTGTATCATTATTCTTTTATCTTATTATGCACTACGCTTTCTGTATTTAGCTTTCTCTTATGCTTCCCATTTGGCCATAAAAAGGGAGGGCATTGTGCCAAATATTCATGTTTGCAATTGTAAATGCATATGAGGCCAGACTGTGTGTTTGTACAGGTTGGGTGAAATAAATAAATGTCAGTGAAAGCCTGTTTTTCAGGATCATTGTTTGTTGTTCCTGGATTGGAAAATGAGCATAGGGATGGCACTTTGGGCTTTTAATATATTTAGTACATGACTTTTTTTTTTTTTTTAATTTTTAATAGCTGATTTTTCTTGTTACATTTTATCCTTATGTTATTTGGTTCCATATGTGGGTGAGATTTTAAAGCTGTGGGAATTATAGCTGGCTATAAAAGAGTGCCAAATATTTTTTTTAAAAAAACACCTTTATTGAGGTATAATTTATATACCATAAGATTCACCCATTATAGGTATACAGTTAAAACATTTTTAATAAATTTGTACACGTGTGTAGTCATCATCACAACCCAATTTTAGAACATTTCCATCAGCCCAACAAGACCCTTTATGCCCACTTGCTGATAATCCTTGTTCCCTCTCCCATCCCTAAGCAACCACTAATTTACTTTCTGTCTTTATAGATTTGCTTTTTCTGAACATTTCATATAAATGGAGTCATACGATATGTGGTCTTTCAAGGATAGCTTCTTTCACTGAGCATTAATGTTTTTGAAGAACAAAAGTTTGTTCCTTTTTACTGTTGAGTAGTTTTCCACTTGGTGGATACACCATAGTTTATCCGTTCACCAGTTGATGGACATTCGGGCTGTTTCCACTTTTGGTCTTGTATGAATAAATGTTGCTGTGAATATTCATACACACAAATGTTTGTTTTGATGTTACATAAATTATTAATAACCAGATGAGAAAATCAGGAAATTTCAAAATATTTTAACCCCAAAATTAAAATCTTACCTTAGACCGTATCAGATTGCATTTTTACATTATATTAATTCCTTATTATCCCTTAAAGCCCTTTCCAGACTTGGAATTCAACAATAATTTTGTTGTTTTATTAAGGCAATATAATGTCATATAGTAGAGATTCACACTTTAAAAAAATTTTTCATAGTCATTATCATTTGAGCCTCACGATAGCCTCGCAACAGGTGGATGGGACAAGCATTATTACTTGTCCCTCATGTGTTGCTGTACCCTCATTCTGAGGTAATTGCAATAAAAAACCTCTTCAAGACTATGCTTCCGTTTTGTGGTGTACACACAGGATAGGGCAACACCAAAGGACTGCTCTTGCATGTGACATAGATCCAGTTTTGGAGTCTTTGTAGTTTATTCATTCCACAGATAGTCATCGAACATCTGGTACATGCCAGGCACTATGTTAGATATCGAGGATTGAGAGGTGAAAGATTTACCTCTCAAGAAATTGTCCGTAATGGCCACGTAGAAGAAAATAAACTATTTTATTGAGCTATGGGAACCCAGAAGAAGAGTATCTAACGTGGAGGGGCTTCAGGGGATAGAGAGGAAGTTATTAGTGTATTATTGATAATAATAATAATAGATAATACCTAGTGCTTATTGTCTCCCAGGCATGCTCCAAGCACCTTGCATATATTTACTAATTTCATCTTCACAACAACTCAGTGAGGCAGATAATATTTTTATCCTATTTTACAGATGAAGCTACGAAACTAAGGTTGGTAAGTTGACCAAGGTCATACTACCAATAAGTGGCAGGTCTGAAATTTGAACCAGGAAGTGTGCCTCTAGAGTCTTTGTCCCCTCAAAAGTTTTTTCATGGGAGATGACACCCAGGCTGTGCCTGGAATGACAGTTTGTACTTAGTCTGGCAGAAGGATGGATTATGTCTACATGATTTTTTCAGACAGAGAAATATCACAAGTAAAGGTGAAGAAAGCACAAGGTTGAAAGCATGTGTGGCAGCCTACTTGTGAAGAAAGGTGGGTGGCAAGAGATGAGACTAGAAAGATAGGGCTGGATAATGAAGGGCCAAATGCCAGCTAAGGAATTTGGGTTTTGTGATCTAATTTTTAAAGTTATTCCAAAGATACTACTTTTCCCTTTGTATTAGTTTTCTTTTTCTTTTTTTGCTTTCATTCTTTATTGTAAAATATATCACACAACCAGAAAAGTACATACAATACAAATGTTGTAAAACTTAATGAATTATTTTAAAATAACCACCTCTGAGGTCAAGAAATATAGGACATTGCTGGGACCCCGTAGTCCCTTCTTGGTGGCCTTTGCTAGTCATAGCCCCTCGCCTCTTACCTACAGGTAACAGCTCTTCTGATTTCTTTCTTTCTTTTCTACTTTTACCACCCATGTACCTCTAACCATTATAGTTTTGGCGATTTTGAACACAGAGTCACATGGTATATATATATATATATTTTGTATCTGGTCATTATGTTTGTGAGATCCATCCATGTTGAGTGTGGCTGTTGTTTCTTCATGTTCAGTGCTGTGTGGTAGTCTATTTTATTAGTATGCCAGAATATATTTATCTCTTCTTCTATTGAGAATATTTGTGTTGTTCCCAGTTGGGGACTATTATGAGTAGTGCTGCTCTGAATATTTTTATATATGTCTTTTGGTGCACATGTGCATGAATTTTGCTGGGTATATACCTAGAAGTGGACTTGCTGGATCACGAAGCATATCTGTCTTTAGCTTTAAAAAAATAATGCCAAACTGTATTCCAGAGTATAGATAACAGTTCACACATGTAGTATAGCAGAGTTCCTGTTGTTCCGTGGCCTTGGCAACATTCGTTAGTATCAGACTTTAAAATTTGTAACCATTCCGGTGTATAACGGTGTCCCATCATGGTTTCCTTTTGTATCTTCCAGTATGGTTTTCGTTTATATTTTTCTCACTATCGAGGCTAGATACCTTTTCATATGTGTATTGGCCATTTAGGTAATGTAGTATTTTGTTCATTTGGTGATGTGACTCATCTAACCTCTTGCTCATTTTCCTGTTATCTGTCTTTTTTTTTTTTAACTTGTTATAACTGTTATTTTGAATACACAGCCTTTATTGGTTTTATGTGGCCTGCTTTTTCACTTTCTTGAGGATGTCTTTTGATGAATAAAAATTCTGAATATTTATCTGTTTTTTAATAATAGGTACTTTTTGTGTCCTGTGTGAGAGATCCTTCCCTGCCCCTCAGTTATGGAAACATCTCATGTTATCTTCTAAAGGCTTTATTATTTGTCTTTCGCATAGTTCACCTGAAATTGAATTTTGTATATGGCAATTCTTAATTAACTCATTAGTGCTCTTCTGCCTTCAAGCTATTTTTTAATATTTTGTTTAGATTTTTCTGGCTGTCCTCAGCTTTGGTTGGTCTGAATTACCTAGCTTACCACTCCTAGAGCAGAAATCACTTTTAAAGTTTTAGTTTCGCTTTGACTTCAAAATGATCTGTCTTGTAAAAGGACCTTAATAAATATGTTTACTACAAAAATAAAATTTAAAAAACTGAAAAACTATATGGATTAATTTTTTTTTCTATTTTTTTTAACTTACGAGATCGGAAAAGAAGTTTCTGTTTCATCTCTCAGTTGTAAAATACTGTTAGACAACTTAAAACTTGCTACATAAATTGAACAATTGTACTTAGTGCAGGATAATTTTAGAACATTAATCATGGTAAAATTTTAAATTAAAAAACATCCACTAGCAAACAGTGACTTTGATAATAAAAACAGTTTAACCATGGTAATAGCCACCTCCATTTCTATCCAAATAACCAAACCTCTTTTTTGGCCGGAGATGGACTGTATGCAAACCACATCCAGAATGCTTTTAGTCGATGCCACAAAATATGAAGAAAATGTTTTTAGTTTATGGCAACTAGCTCCATGACATATGATGCTTCAGGAACTGTTTTTACAGTGCACAAGATGCACGGGAATGGAGTAGCAAACTCACATGATTATTGGCAAGGAAAAACTGGCTACGTGGCTGATGTTAAATTTCCTTTTTAAGACAGCCAGATCAAGAAATGTCTGAAGAATTCAAGACTGTAGCAGTGAGATGATTTTGCAGTTAGTAAACACAGCCTCGGGAAGCCATGGCAAGGCAGTTTCTTGTGAGCCACTTACAGCTTCTAGAAGAGCACAGTGTAGGCGCCAGAAAGGAAAACCTGACGTGGCCTCTGGGGAATGCTGCTGGGGGAAGTAGAGCCTCTCTCCCGCAGGCACTTACACACCTTGCCGTGAGGGAGAGGCTCCTCGTCCTGCTGTTACCAGAAGCTCACCTTGCCCTGCCATTTCTGTCTCTGAGGTTCACAGTGGAAGTGAGCTTGGTTGTAGCCAAGATGTTAGGTGTGAGAGCTGCGTACGTGGAAGTTATGGCTCTCAAACCACACACTTCCTTCCTGCCCAGCCCTTGCTTATACCATTTTCTTTCTGTTTTAAAATTAATGGTTAGCCAAAGTGTCCTCCGAGGATCCCTCCCCACGCCCCCATCCAGACTGTTTCAGGGTATCTGTGAGGTCACAACTATTTTATTAGTTCTAAGATGATACATACTGTTTAAACTCATTCTCCTGTGATTGTGCGGTGGAGTTTTCCAGAGGCTACGTGACATGCTAGACTGCAAAAGATTGAATACAAAAGCAGATATTAGGATAGAGCTGTTGTCTCTTAAGCCAGATGTCAAAGATATTTACAAAGTGTAGAACAATGGCACTTTTCTAAAAATTTTTATGCTTTAAAATATTTTAAATTTAAAACTGTTAACATAATTGTTTATGATCAGTATTTTTAATGAATACTTACGAATAAGTATTTTAAACTTTTCATAGTTTAACATGGTAAATATTGATAATTATAACCCACATAAACAAAAGCTCTTTGGAGTCCTTAATAATTTGTAAGGATCTCAAGAGATCCAGAGACCA
>NW_011888926.1:2778222-2786889 GCF_000151845.1 Pteropus vampyrus | reverse complement strand
TTAGGTCTTCAGAAGGTAGCCTTACTTTCTGAAGCTCTTTCTGTTAAAGAATTGACGAGTTGGCCTGGACTAAGCTAGAGGGCATTAGTTGGCTGTCCAAACTGGGTCAGTAGCCGAAGGTGAGGCACATGCCTTTTTCTTCATCCTTCCTTCAGACTGAGTTTGTTTTTCTTAGACAACCCTCCCTGACTTAGAAGATACAAGAATAAATTTAACATCTTTATGCCAGGGTCCTGCTGTTAGTCCCAAAGTTTCCTTACAACTTCTCCCTGGAAGTCTGAAAGTCTCACACAAGTAGCACACTGCCCCTGAGACACTAGCATTACTTTACCCATGATTTTCTAGAACAGGGTATGATACCCGGCAGGTGGCTAATTCACTGAATGAATGAATGAATGAATGGAGTCTGTACTGTGTCCTTGGATATACTGTTATAACTTAAAAGCAGCATCCTTATTTGGTTAAGTTAAGACTTTTATATTGAGTTGACTTTTTTCCCCCCAAAGTGTATATTTTTATTTCAAGAGTTTATTGGGATGTCCTTTGTACTAATACTATTTTAAATGACAGTGATACAGTGATACATTAGATTTCAGTCCTGTCTTCAGGAAACGTGTAACCGAGTAGTATACACAACATACTCAAGCCTAACGGAAATGTGTACCAAGTACCGTTGCTAACTCAGAAGAAGGACCTATCCAGATGGCCTGCAGCAAGAGAGAAGAATCAAGAAAAACTTCATAGAAAAGGTTTCCCTAAGACTGAGTATTGAAAGTTGAGTAGAAATCTGCCCTGTGAGTGGGAAGGCAGTCTAAGTGGAAACGGCATGTACAAAGTCACAGGCACATGAAACCATGTGGTGCTTAAGGGAGACTGAAAGCAGTGTGGTTTTGTGAGATAAAGCTGAGAGGTGAACAGGTACCAGGCCTTGTATACCACATAGTGGGAACTGGATTTTATCTTGAGATGGATGACAGTGCAAAGGCAGTGTGGGTTTGCACTTTATAAAGGTAAATCTGATGGCAATGGGGGTGGGGTGGGTGTTGAGGGTGAGAAAACCAGTTGAAGAAACAATTGGAATAAATCTGGTGAGAAACTATGCCAGAACTAAGGCAGTGGCAGTAGAGATAGGGAATACTTGGGGATTAGAATTGACAGAGTTTAGTGAGAAGATGATGATGGTCCCAGATTTTCTCTTTGAGTAGGATGGTAGTATTTTTCAAGTGAGACAGGAGGAGGACACAGTTTGGGGGAGGATTATTTTAGTTGTAGTTATGTTGTGTTTCAGGGACCCATGGAGCATGAGATGAAGAAGTCCACCGACATTAGGCAATTGTATAGATGGCTTTGAATATCCACCAAAAAGGACTGGAAGGAATGGTCTAAGAGGTAGCAAAGTAATGAATTTGGCCCCTTTTGAGGGATAAATGGACTAAACATGTTCCATGTCAGTTTGGGCGTCAGAACTAGGCTCAATCTTTGAAACCAGGAGTTGAGTTCGGTTCCCTCACCACGACCCCTGTTCTCCCAAGCTCCACGTACAGAAGCAGCAGCTCCTCACCCAATACCACCCTGCCCATGATGGGAATCTGAAACTCACTAGTATTGACAGAGGTCTTGGAGACAGGAGGACTCAGACAACAGCCACGAGATCAGGAGCTAAAACAAGGTGCCCCTGGCCCAGAGGCTGGATCTGCAGTATTCTTAATATCCAGAAAGGAAAGGCGCTCCCAAATGACAAGAGTTTCAGGTCATCCTAACTTTTAAATGCCAAAGCGAAAGCAAGACAATGAATAATATCTATTGTATTTAGCAACTGGGATTGATGGGAAAAAATCAAATTGAGATGATTAATAAGCGAATGAGAGATAAGGATGTTGAGACCACAAATAAAAACCTGCCTTTAAAAAATCTTTTAAAAAGCTTGACTGAGGGAAAGGGGAGGGAGGACTCAAAAACTTAAGGAAGTTTTAGGATTAAAGGGGCTATTTTCAGGAATGGACAGACTTGAACATTTTTACGAATTCCAAAATGTTCAGCTGAGGTAGAAGTGACCTGAAACTGCATAGATCTTGGAACAACAATTACTCTTGTGTATCGGTGGCTGAATAAACCCCTCTACCTATAGCATCCATCTGTGCTCCTTAGGCATTTGTTATTATATGCGTTAATTAAATAGGCTGCTTCTTGCTCTTGTCTGGGTACCCCATTTATAGAGCTGGACTTGTGGCACCCTCCTGTGTGCCCCTAATCTCATGGTCTGTGTTCGCCTCCTGGGAGAACCTTCCTGGCCTCCTCGCTGGTGTTTTACTCCTCCGTCACATCTGCTGCTTCACTTTAACTATCCTTTTCTGATATCTTGCTCAAAGTTAGGCCAGTTGCCAGTAATGTAGGCATCCAGGGTTTTCAGTGTTATTTGTGACTCAAAAGTTTATAGTATATTCTTAATAGTCTCCATCCCAAGAATTATACTGGATATCGAACAGATAAGCAGTGGTAAATCTAGGAAGATCAGGATGAGGAGAGGGAAGACAATGGTCAAGGAACCTTATCCATGTTGCTTGAATTTTTGAAACGAGAATTAAAAGTATATTTAAAAGAATCATGCTAAATAATGGTGTGAAAATTAAACTCTACCATATCAGAGGTAATATGAATATAGTTTATCGAGTGTGTATTCTTTAAACTTTCTATATTCGGTAGGAAAGATTCAGTTCTAATTACATCCTGTGGGTTTAGTTAGATACTTGGCTGTGGAGGAACTCTTGAAATCTACTTGTGGTTTAGCACAAGGGGTTGATTTAGTCCAAGATCCACTGAACCTTCCCATCCTCCATGTGAATTTCCTGACCAGGCTGGTTACCATGCAGGAGAAGAGAGGAAACTGGAGTGGTTCAAATGCTGCAGCTGTCTGTGATCAGATGGTAGGGTTACAGTGTAGTTATGAACATTTCAGATGGTGTTTTGAAGGAATTTGCCATACCTCAGAAAGAGAATAGTGCTGTAGATAACTTTGACTAGTTGGTTTTGAATGTTGATTTTAGAATTAAATTTTATGTTTGTCTTGAGTTCCGAGAACATCTGATACAGAGGTTCCCAGCCCTACAGAGGGAATAATGAAGCTGGTTTCCAGAGCTCTTGGAACACTGCCCCGTTTCCCTCGCCGGCCTCTTCTCTGCTTTAACTCCTTTTCCTTCACTGAACGCCAGCAAGCGTCTGGGGCCAACTGCCAAGCAGGCGAGGGACTGAGCTGGCCACTGTGTCCTAAGCGTGTCTGTTGAGAAGATAATGTAATAAAGAGCTACTTTATGAAATTGGTACAGAGTTTAGACTATTGATAAGTGTAGAGAAGAAGTCATGCTTAACCTGGGCAGAAACTAATCAGAATAGAAAACTGAAAATTAATCAGGGTTGTTATCTTAACAGTCTGTGGTTGACAAAAACTTAAAGAATCCAGTCTTTCTCTGAGGCGCTGAGGTTAGCACACAGCCACATAGTTCATATCCTCCGCGAGGGCCAGACCCATCTTGGAAGTTGCAGCTAGCTGCTTCAACTTTCCACAGTGACATTTAATGGGGAAGCATCCACACTGAAGTATTGAGTTATTGAGATCACGTTGGGATTTGGTTCAGCTTCTGTTTATTGAACTCCTACCCCGATACCCGGTTCAGAGGTGTGTAACTGTCAAGGAGCTCCTGCTGAGTGAGGAAAACAGCCCCACAGATATACCAATGTTATGTGCCGTACCTCAGAGGAGGGACACTTAGTGCAGCCAAGGGTGGGGGGGGTCTCGAAACTTTTCAGGAGACAACACTTGAGACACATCTTAACAGAGGAATGGAAGGGACTTAGGCACAGGGCCCTCAGAGACAGGGCGCATGTACCATGGGGCAAGGCGACCATGTGCAGTTCATGTGAGCAGAATGTGAAGTGATGATGGAGCTAGAGAGATCCTGAATTTTACCCTAAAGATAATGGGAAGCTCTTGAGTGAATTATATACTCAGAGGTCAGATTTGCTATTTAAAAAAAGAATATTGCTGGGACAACAGTGTGTATAGTAGGAAGATAGGGATGATAATTAAAATATTACTAGTACTCATTACAGCACAATTCCATCTGAGACTTACTTATTCACACTTTAAATACAAGGTAACATAGAGATAATGACAGATCTGAGGGCACGATGCTTTTAAGATTCACTAAAGCACCACCTCAAACATTGTGACATACAATGAGATTAAAGCTATAATTTACAATCTGTAGCCATGGGGGATGGACTGTACTTTCTTGGACAGAAACATTAAGTCAATTGCGAAACTAAGGGGCCAATTTCCAAATAGTTACAGGCTTTCTGACAGAAGTGTGGATGCTTATCACAGATAAGTTTCTGCCAGTCTCGTTCAGCTTTTGCCCACCTTCACATAACACAGAGAGGTCCAACCTCGAGCAGGATATCCTTCTGACATTTGTTTTTGCCATTGTAAAATGAAGAGTCTGCCTTGGGATCACTAAATGTCTAATAATATAGGACCGTAATTCATATATATAGAGAGACGGTCCATCATGAAATAAATATAATTTTCACTGCATTTATTAGCAGCTTGCTATGATCCATTCCAGTCATTCTTTGGGAATTCTTGGGAGCAAGAATAGGCTCAGGGATACTGGCTAAGAGGCCTCCACAAGTGAGAAATGATGATGGCAATGAAAATGAAGAATTACAGGTGGCTCTGAGATACGTGTGGTGAAGCGGGAATGACAGGACTTGCTGATGGGCTACGAGAGGACGGGGGTAGGGTGTGAAATCCAGGATGAACCTCACACAGCAACTGGGTGGAGGATGGCACCTTTGAGACAATGGAGACGGGAGAACAAGGTCTGGGTGGGGACGAAGAGGGCAGTTTGGGACATACTGAATGAATCTCAGGTGATTATGATACATTCTCCTGTCAAATGGAGAAGTTGAAAAGGCAATTTGGTATTTTTCTGGTAGAACCAATAAGGTAAAATAAATAATAAAGGTTTGGCATAAGTTTTAATGTTTCTTCAGAAAGTATTTAATTTCACGTTCTTAATAACCACTAGCATTTGTTGGGCATATGATCAGTGCCCTGCCCTGTCTTAAGTGTTTTACACATTTTTCATTTAAACTTCCAAAGAGCTCTACGAGGAACATGCTATGCTGGGTGTAGAATGAGGACGTTGAGGCTCGAGGTTAGGGCACTGGCTAAAGCGTCAGTAGCTGGTAGATGGAGGAGCCTGGGTTTGTACTAGGCCGCCCGGAATTCAGAACTGGTGCACCTTGCTGCAAGCGCGTGACTCATCGTGATTTATCTCTTTTCAGGGTTTTGGTTTTTGCACTGAATGTAGCCTAGACTCATCTTCCCGGGCGTGCGTTGCCCCAGGATACTGTCAAAGGTAAGTTTTTAAAATTCGTATCTACCTAGTATTGGCAATGAAATGGAAGAGTCTTCATCTTAAAAAGAACAAAAGTATATTTTGACGTTATTGCTCCTTTCCAGAGTTCTTAACAGAAGGGCATTCAGAGTGGGCATCGTATCACATCAGCCCTTTGCATTTCTACTTTGGTAGAAAAGCACTTGTATTTAGATTGATAATGACATTTGGTGTCTCATTCTTTTGTAAAGCTAGAATTTGTTAATGGGATTTAGCAATTCCACAGTTTGATGCGAGCGTGTTCCTGTCCTCTCTGCCCCTAGTTCTGCGCCTGCTCTACTCCGCAGACCTCATTGCTGCCACAGTTAGCTTTCTGAATGATGGATTCACTCACGTCACTGCTTTGCTTAAACGGCTCTCACGGCTCCCAGTTGCTGCAGATGTCCACACACAAAGCCCTTCAAAACCTAATTCTAGCCAATGTTTCTGGCTCCTTTTTTAGTGAACCCCTATCTATAAGCCTTACCAGACCATTTTCTATGTCCCAGATATTTAGTTCTTTCTCTCAGCTCTGTAGCTTGGTTGACGCTTTTCTCTTTGCTTCAGTTTGGAAGAGGGGAGAAGAATGCAACTATCTAGTCTTTGTTCTTGTATCTTTCCTCTTGTCGCCTTCTCCCAGACTCTCCTTCATCTGTGTTTTAGTAGCACTGTTATTATTACAGTAATACAGCATTCATTATTTTACATTAGAGTTATTTATTTGTATTCTTTCTCCTTTACTAGCCTATAAACCCTTTGAGACTTCTTGGAAAGGGATTAACTGTGTTTTTTAGTGCCCATTGGCTGTTCCTGGACACTTTACTCAGTACAATACATATATTAATTTAATCTTTACAACACCTCCACCTGACCAGTTTTATGGATGAAAATAATGAACATTAGGAAGTGAAGTAACTTGCCCAGGATTACAAAGCTAATAAATGTCAAAAAGTAATGATTTTGTTCCTTCAAAGCCAAAGCTCATCCTGCTATACCACACTAGCCAGCACCATCTGGTATGTAAATATTTATTGAATTGATATCTACTGCAGTTTAAGTGAGAAGGACTTTAGTTGAGTAATTCAGTCATTTTTACATAGAAATGTATTAAATACCTATTAAATGCCAGGTACACAATTTTAAGTAAACCTTGAATACAGAGATTAATGAGATATGTCTGGTATCAAAGGTTGACAATCTAACAGGCAAGACATCTATGCAAGCAAATAAATCCAATAAAGTGTTGCAGATCCTATAATAAGACTCAAATAAGATCTCCTGGGGACACTGAGGGAGGAATCATCCACTCTACGTGGAGATGGATCAGGAAATAGTTTCTAAAAGCTGAATCTTGAGTGAGCAGTAGGATGTTTCCTGGTGATATCAGAGGAAGGAAAGGCAGAGGGAGTAATATGAGCAAAAACATGGAAACCTGAAACAATCTGGCGTATTTGCGAAGCTGTAAGTTGTTCAGTGTAGCTGGAACAAAGGGAACAAAGAGGCCTGGCCAGGGTCCCTGGAGAGACAGGTGAGAGCTAAATCCTGGAGGGCTTTGAAAAATATTAACATATTTGCCAGCTTTTAGAGAAGACCTAGCACAGTTGCTGTATAACGTTACTCATATTTGGTCATTAACATTTGTTGAGTTCTGTCCTGTGTGTGCTGAAGCACTGTGCCAGGTCAGAACTATCTGTCACTTACCGTGTATGGCAAACTGGTGACAGCTCTGGTGAAATGATGTGCTGAAGCAAAAATCAAATGCTTATGTTGTCACATCATTTTTGACAGCTTTACCACTTGTTCACCCCTCTAGTTAATTTCCACTCAAGTGGACTTTGCCTTGACTTTTTCATCACTCTGTTAGCGCTGATACACTGGACCCTATGTCACTTTCCAAGTGGAACCTCTAGCTTAACCATATACTTTTGCATTGCCTGTTTTATTCTCTCTCCATTTTGTCAAAAGGACACAACTAGCCATGCCTTCAAACAAGAATGTCATCAAAGCTTTTTCAAGAAACACATCAAAGAAAATAGTAAGGCTAGTTCCAAAACAACAACAAAAAAATGAGAGCCAATTAAATAAAAGGCAAATAGACAAATAGAAAAATAGGCATTGATATGCATATAGTAAGTAAGCAGATTATATTATGTTAATCAAGAAAGATTTTTGGAAATACAGATTGACTGGATATTAGATGGATAGAGATGTGGATTGGTGATGGGGGAAAGGATTTTAAATAAGGTATGGACCACATAGGGAGAAATTAGCCAGTTGTGTGGAGAAAATGGAAAGAAGACTTGCCCGAGTGAAGTGGGTGGAGTACAGTATATGCACTGGGAGTCACTAGAAATGGAACCAAAAAGCTTACGAAGTAAAATGTGTAATGAATATTATGGTAATGCGATAATCAGGAAGATAGCCTGATGTAAAAAAATCTTAATTTTGAGGAAGGTAAGTTTCAGATATAAGTTGAAATTGAAGGGGACCCAATAAATATTATTCTCTTCCCTGCCCAAATTCTGAACCAGCGGAGATAGAGGCTGAAGGAGTAAGGCAGGTGGAGATTAGAATTTCACTTTATTACTAATAAAGTTGACATAGGAGAACTGGCTCATCTCTGAGGGCAAGTTGGCTCCTGAATACTGAACTCCAGAGCTTAGGTTTCCTCTCCCAGCAGAGTCTGGGATAGACCCACGTCCTAGTGGGAAAGAACAGAGCAGAGAAGGTCCCCCCAAGGGAAAGGGGAGAGAAGGAGCTGGACTTTGCAAGCCCAGTTTCCTCTTCCAGGCTCACTGATCAGACTGCTTGACTCCTGACAGCAGGAATCAGGGAGGCCAGGAACAGGAAACAAACCGATGTCTCCTACAGGGAGGGAAGCGTCAGGAGTAGAGAAGATGGTTTCCTCCACTAAAACTCACTAGCTTTTGTTTCTCAGTGCTTTGGACTTAAGCAGTAGGTCTCGGTCTGCTGGGCTGTGCCTGTCCCCTTAGGGCAGGGGACATTCCTGTTCCTGCTTTCATGAGGACAGACCCCCTCAGGTTTTCTGTTTGGAACCATTAATAGATTTTTGTCCCCAAATTCTAAAATGGATCAGAACACAAATTATACGAACTTCAAAACTAAACCAAGTCATTTCAGCACTGTCCGCACAGCCATCAGATTCAGAAAGGAAGCCTCCCTCCATCCAGCCCAAGAGCAGTATTTCTGATAAAATTTTGTTTGTGGA
>NW_011888926.1:2775446-2777337 GCF_000151845.1 Pteropus vampyrus | reverse complement strand
TAAACTTCTAATTCGGCCTCAGTGGTTAAAAGCTAGTGTACAACGTATAAACTCATGTGGCCGAGTAAACCTCTACAAAATCAAAACACTTTGTCCCCTCATGAAAGACCAAGGCCCATAGTCCTGGCGCCAACACAAGCCTCAGAAATTCCACATGTATTTCATTCCCCAGAGTTTACTTCATGTCAATTTATCAAGACTCTCGTCTTGTGCACTAGATGTTAGGGTGTTTGAGAGACCCTCAAAATAGCACTCTTTTTCTCTTGGCTGAGTTCTGTGCTAATTGAGAAATAAGATAAAAGAGTAGGGCATTTGGGAAACCAAAATATCATCTCTCTTACTAATAAAGCTGTATTGGAGAATGTGGCTAGTGAACTGCAGGCAAGTGAACTTCTTAACACTGTACCTCAGAATGTAACAGCCTTAACTTGGGGGCCTGCATTTATGGGGACAGGGCAGAGGAGAATGCATGCCCCCTAGGGACAGCTGGCTTCCAAAAAGAAGAGCGAGAAGGGGCTGAGCTCACATATCTTGTTTCTCCTTCCGAACTCACCATTCAGATAAGATCCTGTACCTCCTCTGGGGTAGAGTGTGTGGAGGTGGAGAAGAGCCAGGAGTGAGCCTCAGGAGAGGGAAGAAACATTCCTCTCTCCCAGCACATTCAAATGGAAATGGCACAGAGATAATTGGTGTGTCTTTCTTGGTCAGCTATGCCTGTAATGCATCATCTAGGAAATACATCTATTTCAGTAAAGTAGAATGAGAACTTAGACATTTGTGAAGCAATTTGCATACCAAATCTTTCTGGATATGTTACTGAATTTTCCCAGTGCTACCAATTTAATTTTCATTGAAAGAGCAATTTTGTTTTTGCACAAGTGTCATAAACAGGTGAGGAGCAAAACCAACTAGAGAAAGCCTGTTTCACTTGCTGTGAGCCTCAGTCGTGTTTTGCAGGAGTGGGCAATGTCGGTTCATCTGGAATGAATGAGTGGGGGTTGATTGAGAGAGCTTTTACTGTACCAATTTTACATTTACCATCACATAAATACACACTGGTTCCCAAAAAGCCTCGTTAGGTGAGCACAGTAGATATTTTAATACCCCTTTCCCACCCAAATGGTGAGGAAACTGATTTCCAGAAGTGCCTACTTGGCCTCGGATCCTGTGGCTGGTTATTAAGAAGCCTGCATCACCAGGCCCCTGAGCTGCTGTATTCAAAAAGAGATTTCTCTGCGCACAAAAAGGATAGAGTATCAAGCATCATTTAGCTTTTGTATTTTTTAGCTATTAGCCTTTAAAGTATTTGAAAGGTTTTAAAATATTCGTAACTACATTATAATGGAGATTTGTCAGTTTGAGTAATTATTCCTCAATAATTACATATTTAATGAACTAATTTGAATGTTGCATAAACTTTCAGTAGTTTCCTTTTGGTAAATTTTAATTCATAAAATTTTAATAAAATTTTACTTGACTCGTTTTATTCTTAGAGGAGAAATTATTTTTATTTTCTTAATCTATGAATAGCCTGTTCTCATATAAAAATAAATTAACTAACAGTTTATTAAGAAAATTTTCTTAAAATAAAACAAGTGGAATCAACCATTAGAGTGTACCTTAATTTCAGTTATAAAACACCATGAATATTAAACATAAATTATAAACCTAAGAAACCCAGCCAATTTCAAGAACTTAACCTAATATCTAGCATAACCTACAGCATAACAAGTGGTCCACTGCTTTACTTAGGCGGGCATCCTGTTTTCCGTGTCTGTACTATAAGAATGACTGAAGATTTCACTATCACCTCTGCCAAAAGTCAAATAAAAAGGAAAGTTATCTAGAACTGTTCAATGCTCCAGTGTCATAAACTTTTCCTAACTATCCT
>NW_011888926.1:2770263-2773451 GCF_000151845.1 Pteropus vampyrus | reverse complement strand
TAAATACTTTTTGAGCGTGTGTTATAAGGGGATACAACAATGTACCAAAAAGACATGGTTCTTACTGACAAGGCAGTTACATTTCAGTGGGAGAAACAAATATAAAGGTAATAATTATGGATTATGGTCAATACTATGAAGAAAATAAAATAATAATACTCAGGGATGGAGAATGGATGGAAATATAGGTAAAACAAGAATGACAACTTGTTGACAGATGTTGAAGCTTAGTGACAGGTGTAAGAGGGTCAGAAACCAAGTTTTATGGGTTAAAAAGAAAATAAATGATAAAAAGTAAGAGTTGTGGCTATCATCTACCCACCAATTTTAGAAAATTTGGAAATAAATGGAGGAGAGAACAGTGAAAAGGAGGCTTTAGTTCAAGCGAAAGATTTTTTAAAAATGCAGGACGCCCATGAATGTTTGAGAAAAGAAGGACGAGATGAGTGGAGGAAGGCAGAGTGCATTTATAGATAGGGTTCATTTATTGAGATTTGTGAATTTGAAGGAACCTGGGGATTAGCGAGGCTGTTCCCCTAAGCTCAGCCCTGAATTGTGCTCTTCTGACTCTCTGTCTGGTGGTGGAGAAATACGTGGAAGAGGAAAGAAGTGGAGTTCAGCTTTTTCTTCATATCTCCTCTCAAATGGAAGTCATTGTTTAGACTGCGCTATTGAGGACTTGAAATGACGAGTTTAGATTTCCTATTAAGGGGGAAATTTTGGAATTGCAATTGTAGAGAAGATGCTTTAGTTAATAAATGAATGAAAGGGTCAGTGCAGTTTTTAAAATACCCATATAAGTGTTGTGCAAGTAGAAATCAGGGATGCTTATGGTCAGACAGGATTGGTAAAGAAAGTCTTCTTGAAGAGTGTGAACTTTGATGTTTTTTTTTTTTTTGAAGAAATATTCTCTGAAACTGCAGCATCATTCATGGCTTTTGTTTTGGGAGGGAGATTTGTTTAAGTTTAGAGTTGGACTAAGGATTATATATTTTTTAAGAGTTGGGGAATGTACACTTCTATCTCTTGAGTTTAGGAAGACTCCACTTCTCTGCTAGAAAAATAAAAAGCAGAAAATGGCTTCTAAAAGATTGCTGTAGATTAGCCGTAGATAATTCTTCAATTAAGTACAAGTGTTCTTTCCATTTTTCCTTGCTTAATTTTTACCTGCTTTCCTTCCTCCCTCTTTCCTTTCCTCCCATTAATTCTGCAAATATTTATCAAGCATCTGCTGTATGCCAGGAGCTATGCTGGATACTCACAGCTAAGAGTAGCCCCAATGAATTGTGATTTTCTTTGTTTTGATTCTTGGAGTTCCAAGAATTTTAAGTGGAAGCAAGGAAAAGAATGTTAGATTTCACATTAGTTTAGAATTAGCTTTTTCCCCCTGAATGGTCACTAGAATGCAGTTTTGTATGATCTAATCACTTTCTCAAAGAGAATTCTATTTTAGTGAAAGCTTCTATTGCAAATACTGAAGGAAGATAAGTCGATGGAGTTATTATAATGTAAAACTTCAGAAGCCCCTGAATATATTCTTTGGTGACTATTTCTTATATTTTTCTCAAGGACCACTTCAGGGCTTATGTAATTTCCCTGCTGTGTATGTGAGAGACAAAATTGAATAGAACTAACACAGTTACCCATGAATCTGTCTTATTGTTCCACACTTTCAGAGGTTAAATACGAAAATCATGTTCTATGAAAAGTCTTTGAAGCCACATCAGGAAATCCAAAGTTGCAGGTATATTCTTCATTGGCCTAATTCACTTAGAGACTCAGGTGACCTGATTTATTTAATATTTATGTGCCTATGTTGTCACACTGATCTGAAAACAGATACTATTTTATCTGTCATATGTGACTTTGACTCATTAAATGCAATGATCTGTTTTCTTCGTGCCTGGTCTAGTTATTAAATAGTGGAACTGTATGTTACTGGGAAAGTTTCAGTTCTGGTGTGGATTTACTGACTCCTTATTGACTGTAGATGTTTATTTACATTGTCCCTTCTGTTTTATTCTTTATAATTGAGATATTATATAAATTATACACCTTTATAGCCATTTAATTATCTAATTCAACAGATACTTGTGGGGCAGCTACTACGTGCTTACGTCCTAGGTATGGCATCTAGAGCTTCTTAAGGCATAGTCTCTGCATGTTGGGAACTTTTAGTCTAGTTGAGGAAGGTAATTGTACCGTAAGGGCCACGATAGTGATACTAACCGTGTCTTGGGAGCTCGGCCAAAGCAGTGAATTCTTTCCGGGAGGAAGCCCCGCAATGGAGGGGTTAACATTGAAAGTATACGATTTTTTGTGTGTTTTTATTGTTTTTGTTGGAAGTATATGGTTTTCTGTGTGTTTTTATTGGTTGGTAGGTGGGTGGGCGGTGAGGATGGGAAAGGCATTGAAAGCAGAAGGAACGATGTGTAACATACGTAAGTGGTAAAGCGTGATAGGAGATTGCGAAAAGGTTTGAGTGTATTTTGAATATCTTGCTGTGTGTTAAGCCACACCAAAACTTAGTGGTTTAAAACCACTATCACAATCTCCTGGGCAGAAGAATTCTAAATAATGTATAGATACTCCACCCTCAAGGACATGGAGCATAACTCTCCATGGTTTAAGTGTAGCTTCACACAGTGGAGAAGCCGGACAAACACTATCTCAGCCAGGTGATCACCGTCACCAGCAACAGTGATGATTCATGTTTATAGTATGTACCCTTATGTGATATGATGAAATGACATTTTATCTCAGTGGTCTTCTTCCCCTAAATGCATTGCCTGACTCTAGTTATGATAAAAATACCAGGCAAGTCCCAACAGAGCGATGTCCTATACAATACCTGACCAAGTACTCCAAGCTGTCCGGGAAAACAAGAAATGTCTAAGAAACTGCCAAAGCCAAAAGGAGCCTAAGGACACATGATGATAAAATGTAATGTGATATCCTGGATGGGATTCTGGAATAAAATAAGGATATTAGATAAAAACTAAGGAAATCTGAGTAAAGTATGGATTTTAGCTAATAATAATGTGTCGCTATTGGTTCATTAATTGTTGTTACAAATGTACTAAGGTATAAGATGTTAATAAGGGGGGAAACTAGGTTCAGGGATTATGGGACACTCTTCATAATTTTTCTGTTAATCTAACCCTGTTCTAAAAAATGAAGATGTTTTA
>NW_011888926.1:2760492-2768961 GCF_000151845.1 Pteropus vampyrus | reverse complement strand
TAAGTGCCACGTGTCTCCATTAATTACTACAAATATTACTGAATCAGGAAGTCAACATTTTAGCTATAATTTCTTGTTATCAAAGGTAATGACTCAATTTAGTCCTTGTCTACAAAGAATAAATCGAACTATTGATTGACTTCACTGTAAAGAGAGTTAAATGAGATGATTTATTTTAGGATATCTCTACCTTAAACTGAATCCAAGTTAACAAATTATAACAAGATTTTATGGATTTTGGTATTTTAAGAGCAGACTGAGAGAGAAACCATGTAGGATAGGCATTTTCTCCATTTGTTTACATAGCTGGCAAACAACATAATTAGGATTGGATTCCAGGTCCGACTGATTCCAAAGGTCATGCTAAGTTTACTGCTCCATCCTGAGGAAGTTATATGGCATAATAATCAACTGTTTACTTATATCAGAACTCATTAGAAAGGTCATCTGGGTATAAAGGAATGCATGTAAGGGGAGGAGGTGCTTTATCTATATATTCAGAGTCATACACTTCTCCTGAGAAGAGATGGAGTATTGAGGTGTGTGTGTGAGACTATGGGAGATGAGGTTCAAGACAGAATCTTATGCAGGCAATAGGGAGCTATCGAAAAGGAGAAACCTAGTCTGATAATGTGTTTTAGAAAGATCACTGTGACAGCCGTATGGAGAAATGATTACAGATAGAGTTTAAAATGGACACAACGAGACTCCACTTAGGAGTCTCCACTTAGGAGTCTCCTTAAGAAGATTGAGGAAGGCTTGAAATCAGCAATAACAGTGTGTCTGAAGGCTAACAGAAACATTTGGGAAGAATGAGATGGGTCACCTGGGGACAAATCTGGAGTTTTTAGTTTGAAACAACGGGTTGAACAATACGATGTAATATAGGAGCTAGAACAAGCTTGGTTGTAGCTGTTGTTACTGCTGTTAGTTTTTAACTGAGCATGCATGGAGGGTTTGGATTTTAAAATATTGAGACACCTTCAGGCATCCCAGGAGAATATATGTAGTAGGAATTTTGGAACTCATGAGAGAGAAAGAAAGAATATATCAAGGTGTACATGTGGGAGTCCTCAGCACACAGGAGTAGATGGGGCCTGAGAAATGAGAAAAGGCCCAAATATGGAATTGTAGGCACCAGTATGGGCTGTGTATCAAACTTTAGTGTGTATGAGAATTGGAAGAGTTACCTTGGGTATTTTTCTTTTCTTTTTTTAACAGCTTTATTAAGGTATGTTTCACATACCGTAAAATTTACCCATTTAAAGTATACCATTCAGTGGTTTTTAGTATATTCACAGAGTTCTACAGTTACCACCACAGTCTAGTTTAAGAACATTTTCTTTACTCCAAAAAGAAATCCTGTACCCATGAGAAGTCATTCCTCATTCCTGTTCCTCCCAGGCTCAGGCAACCACTGTCTACTCTCTGTCTCTTAGAATTGGCCATTCTGGACATTTCCTATTCATTGAATCACACAATATCTGTTCTTTGTGTGTGAGACTTCTTTCACTTACCATAACGTTTTCAAAGTTCATCTATGTTGTAGCATATATCAGCACTTCATTCCTTTCTAAGGATAAATAATATTCCATTGTATAGATAGACCACATTATATTTACTCATTCTTCAGTTGATGGACATTTGAGTTGTTTCCACTTTGGGGCTGTGATGAATAATGCTGCTGTGAACATTTGTGTATCAGTTTTTGTGTAGATATATGCTTTCATTTCCCTTGGGTGAATAACTAGAAGTGGAATTGCTTGGTCATATGTTAACTCTGTGTTTTACTTTTTGATGAACTGCCAAACTGTTTTCCAGATGGCTACACCATTTTATATGTTCATCAAAAAGGTATGAGGATTCGAATTTGTTTATATCCTCACCAATCCTTGTTATCGTAATCCTTTTTACGCTAGCCATTCTGGTGGATATGAAGTGATGTCACACTGTTGTTTTGATATGCACCTTGCATGAGTTTTAAAATGAAGGTGCCCAGGCCTTACTTGAAAGAGAATCTCAAGAGTTGGGACCTTGGGATCTATGATTTTTACAAGCGCTTCCAGTGATTCCTATGCTGGTAGTAAGCAGATCACAGCTAAACTAAGGGGCACTTGGAGGAAGAACCAGTGAACTGTCAAAGTTCTCTCTGAAAGGTAAGGCCTACGCCAGCTTCAGAGTGGGGTTACATGTGGGGAGGGAGAGCAGGGGTTGGGTTTGGAAAGGGCTACCTAGGGGGCCACAAATCTTCACTGTACCTGTATTTTGTTTCTTTAAAGCAAATATGACAATGCGAATATGTTAAATGTGGATGATAGTTATGTAGGTGTGTTTGTTATTTTATTCTCTGTACTTTTTTATATCTTAAAAAATTTCCCTAACTTAAAAGAATAAAAATTCTGTTTTCGTTGAAGGAAAATCCTTGTAGCTTCAACACAGTTTATTCTTGTCTTTGCTAAATAGAATAAGGAAGGATAAAAATTACTCTTGATTCTAGAAACCAGTCTCTCAAATACATGAAGACAATTCTCATACTATTCTTAAAAATCTAGGTAGGTTGTTCAGAACTGGAATGGCCACTCTGCAGCTATCAACGACTCAGACTTTTGTTCTTCCATCTTCAATATGTTCTTTCCATCTTGTGTTCTAAGGTGGTTGCTCCAGCGCCAACTGTCAACGTCCATATCCATCTAGCAGAAAGGAGAGAACTTGTCCCTTTCCTTGAAAGACTTTGTGGAAGTTGCACATTTCACTGTACTTATATCTCTTTGACCAGAATTTAATCACATGGTCACAATAAGCTTCAAAAGATGTTAGAATGTGTGTCAGCTAAAATTTGTAGATCCTAGTGTTTAGCAAGAACTGCCTCTTTGTCTAAATTCAACCATGTTGTCCAGTGCACTGCTATTATACTGATTTTGCCCATCCTACAGTTATACAATTGATTCTTTTGAACCTAAAGTATAAGACTTCACAATTTAAAAAAAATTTTTCAAAAGTGTAATGTAATTCAAAGAGAGGGAAAGGGAGGCCTTTCAATAAATGGTATTGGAACAACCAGATAATTATGTGGAAAGAAGTGAATTACGATCCATACGTCACATGCTACACATAAAACTTAATTTGAAATGGATCCTAGGCCTAAGTGTTAAGGCTAAAATGGTAAAGTTTTTGAAAGACAGTATAAGAGATGTCTTTATGGCCTTTGATAGTTTGCAAAAAGCACTGACCATGAAGGAGAAGAATTCAGTTGAATTTCATTTAAAAAATGTTAAATGTCTGCTAATCAGCTGACACTGTTAAGAATGTGGAAAAGCTATATACTAGAGGAAACACTTGGAATACATTTATGTAATAAAAGTCTCATCCACAATATATAAAGACTTCCTAAAAATCAATAAGAAAAGGTCAATTCAATTGAAAATATGGACAAAAGACATAAATAGACATTGCACAAAATAAGATATTCAAGTGACCATGAAAATAGGATATTCGACATTATGATTTACTGTCTGCTGCTAAGGTTCCAGTGCAGACTGGGAAACCTCATGTGTCATGGAGCATTAGGTAAACTCAGTAGTGGTACTAGTAGAGTTCTTACCTCTGGAGGGGGAATAATTAGCCCTAAACTAAACACTACTCTGATCCAGCTTAGCAAATCTTAAAAGCAAGACCCAAAAGGAATAGACTGTTTCAAAGTAATTTAATTTTTCCCCTGGACAAAGCTCAAAAATATTTATAGGAATACAAAAATATTTAGCACCTCACAGAGTAAATTCACAATATCTAGTATCCAATCAAAAATTACCAGGCATGTAAAAACCAGGAAAATACAAACCATAGTAAGGGTGAAATCAATCGATTGAAACCAGCTCATAACTGACACAGATTAGAATTAGCAAACAAGAATACTTAGAAACTTATTATATTTCACTTATCCAAAAAGTCAAGCAGAAACATGGAAGATGTTAAAATAAAGACCCAAGTCAAATTTCTAGAGTTTAAAACTATAACATCTGATATGAAAAATGCACTGGATGGGATTAGTGGCAGATGAGACATTGCAGAATAAAAGACTGGTAAATTTAAACATACAAATAGAAACTATACAACACGAAACAGGGAAAAAAGAATTTAAAAAAATGAAAAGAGCATCTGTATATTGTGGACAACTTTAGGCAGCCTAATACACATGATTGGAGTCTCTGAAGAAGAGGGAGGGGGACGGAAAAATACCTAAGAAATAATGGCCCCTAATTTTCCAAATTTGATAAAAACTGTAAACCCACAGATCCGAGAATTTCAATGTGTCTGAAGCATAAGAAACATGAAGAAAAGCATGCCAAAGCACATCATAATCAAGTTACTCAAAACCAATGATAGAGAAAAAACTTAAAACCAAGGAGAAGAAGACACGCTATTAACAAACAAACAAAGATAAGAGTTTCTTGTTGGAAACAACGCAGCCAAGGGGACAGTGGAGCAACATCTTTAAAGCACCAAAAGGAAAAACTTTTAACCTTGAATTCTGTAACCAGCGAAAATTTTTTTCAAAAAACGAAAGTGAAATAAAGTCTGTTTCCAACGTACTAATCCATCAGCAGCACACCCTTACTACATGACATGTTAAAGGAAAAAGGAAATGACGTCATAAGGAGATGGGAGTCTGCATAAAGGAGTGAAGAGCTCGAGCAATAGAAACTGCCTGGGTAAATACAGAAGATTTTTTCTATTATTTAAATCTCTTAAAAAGAAAATTGATTGTTTGAACAAAAACAATATAAATGCATTATAGGTTTATGACATTCATATCTGTATAATGTATGATAACAGTAGCATAAAGGCCTGGAGGGGGAAAATGGAAGTCTACTGACTATTGTAAGGTTCTTATGTTGTACATGGATTAGTACAGTCATGTGTCGCTTGGTAACGAGGGTCCATTCTGAGAAATGTGTTAGGTGATTTCGTCATTGTGTGAACATCATAGAATGTTCTAACATAAACCTACATGGTATAGCCTAAAATTAAAAAGACCTACCATACCAAGTGTTGGTGAGATATGGAATAGCTAGAACCCTCATATACTGCTGGTGGGAAAGTCAGATGCTACAGCCACTTTGGGACACAGTCAAACATTTTCTTAAGTTAAACATAAAGTTACCATATGATCCAACCATTCCATATTGTTATAGGTTAAAACGTGTCCCCCATTCATATGTGGAAGTTGTCCTAACCCCCCAATACCTCAGAATGTGTGGACCATAATCTGGTATGACTAGTGTCTTTATAAAAAGGGGAAATTTAGACGTAGAGACACAGATACAGGGAGAATACCATGTTAATCCGAAGACGGCCACCTACAAGCCAAGGAGAGAGGACTAGAGCAGATTCTTTACTTACAGCCCTCAGAAGGGACCAGTGCTGCCAGCATCTTGTTTTCCAACTTCTAACTCCCAGATCTGTGTGAGACAATACCTTCCTGTAATGTAAGCCACCCAGTTTGTGGTACTTTATTATGGCAGCCCTAGCATACTAATATACACTACTAAACACCCATTGAAAAGGAAAGCACACATCCACACAAAGACTTCTAAATGAATGTTCATAGCAGCTTTATTTGCAATAGCCCACATCTGGAGACAGCCCAGGCATCTATCAACAAGTGAATGGAAAACATATTGTATATTCTCTACAATGGAATACTGTAAAGGGAAAGTGAACTATTGATACATGAAATCACATGGATGAATTTAAAAATAATTATCCTGAGTAAAAGGAGCCAGACCCCCCCACCCCCGCAAAAAAGTACATACTATGTGACTCCATGTATACAAACTCTAGAAAACACAACATAATCTATAATTACAGAAAGCATGTTAATGGTTGCCTGGGGGAGAGGGTGTAGGAAGGAAGGATTAAAAAGGGCATGATTAAACTTTTAGAAGTGGTAAATATCGTTATTTTTTTGATTGTGGAGATGGTTTCATGAGTATATACATATGTCAAAACTTATCAAATTGTATACTCTATGCTATTTAAAATGTGTCAGTTATACCTCATACTACTGTTAAATTTTTAAATGATTTTTAAAAGAAAAAAACCAACAAAAATTTATTAGTGGCAGTAAATAGAGCAGTTTTGATAGAGTGGAAAAAGTAGAAGCAAAAAGGTGTTAAGAGTAGACCTGGACATGTTAGTTTAAACCCAGTTATTAATCCCTGCTCCCGTCTAAAATGCCACTAAAGTTATTTTTACAAAATGATTTCAGCAAATATAAATCTGTGAGAAAAAAAGTTAATGGAAGAGGAGATGAAGCAGATAAGAGATGACAGCAAAATTTTGGAAGCTAGAAAGTTTTTGGAATGATACTGAAAACAGCAGGATTGGTTGAAGAATTTACGAGGAGCAAGGCAGGTATCCTGCCCCTCCCATCCACAGAGAGATAGCTGTTCCTCTCCCACCCTGGCAAAGCTAAGTGTGGAGGTAAGGTACCTAACCAGAAACAGAAGGATTAAATCAAAGTCTACATGCCAATGTGAGACTGTGTCAGCTGTCTTCCCAAACTGAGTCCCAGAACACTGGAAGCCAGGCTTACACTCATCTGGCTGAGGATTAAAGGATACCTCTCTGGGCATGTCAACAGCCCAAGGTAAGAAAAAAGAATATATAGTGTTTTCCCAATAAAACGGCCAGTTCTCCTCCTGATATCCAGGAAAACAGCCACAGGGTAAGTAACCTCTCTTTCCTTCACATACAGAAAGCACTTCCAAGCTGTTTAGGGCTTGACTCTTAAGTATCAGTGGATATAGCCAAAGATGACTAGACGTTTGATAAAAACCTGTGAATGAAAGATACTGACCAAACCAAAGCTGGAAGAACTTGGAGGAGACAGAGATAATACAGGGAATGGAAGAAAATAGAAACAAAACAAAAACGCTCTAATATGTTTAGAATTAAGAGAAGATATAATCGAACAAGAACAGGACTGGAAAGAAGGATTATCGAGAGAATAAGGAAGAGCCCTTAAAATGAAATTACAATAGCAGAATTTTTTTCTAAAAATTAGAAGTATTGGAATATAAAGTTGAGAGAATTTTCAGAAAATAAAAAGTCAAAGTGATAAAAATGATGACAAAGAAGAAAATTAATGGATCAGTTCCATAGATTCAACACTGAGCAACGGACATTCCTGAAAGAGGGAAAATTGGAAAGGTTAACAATTATCAGTACATAAGTGGAAAAAATGTATCAGACCTGAAGAACCTGAGTTTCTGGATTGTAAGTACCCACCCAGTACTAGCTCAGTAAATCAAACAAGAACCATATTTTTAGCAAACAGGAGAAATAAAGGATCCTAAAAATGTCTGGAGAAGAAACGTCACCTTCAAAACATTAGTTTTTAGAATACTGTTGATTTTCTGTATAGCATCTCTGGGAGCTAGAAGACAATGGAGAATGTTTTGGACTGAAAAATGTTTACTAACTTGAACTTATGTATTCGATTACGCATGTGGGTAAAAAAAATTCTATATGTCAATTATACGTATGGATAAAATAAGGACATTTCAGTTATTCAGGATCTCAAAAAATTCACTTCCCGTATACCTTTTATTAGGAAATATACTGGAATATATGTTACACCTAAACCAGGGAGTAAACCATAAAAGGTGAAGACAAAGGATCTGGGAAACAGATGCTCCAGTGTAGGAGAGAGCGCAGAGAATTCCAGAGATGAAGGACAAGAGACGTTTCTGGCAAGGTGTCAGGTGTTCAGCAGCCTGGAGAGCAAACAGTCTAGACTGGAACGAGGGAAAACCCCAAAGGAATGCCTCCCAGACCAGAATGAAATTGATAGATTACCTGAAGTGTTTGAACTGATTTAGAAGAGACATAGCTCTGTTGGAGAGTTTGAAGACGAATTAGTGGAAAATACATAATAAATACTAAGCCAAAAAAAATTGAAAGAAAGTATAAGAAGAGGAATTAGTAATTGTTAGTTCCAGGAAAAACACATTTGTGTAAGAACAGAAATTTAATTATACTGTTCATTCGGCTGTATATATTATTTACTTAGTAGTAGCATTCTTAGCACTGAATATTGATTTGAACAAAAATAGTGACTTATATTGAGAGGCTGAGAGAAGGGAGGTATGTATATATCGTGTTGGGAAGAGAGTGCTGTTTTTGCTTATAAGCCTGGTGGTATTATTTGACTTTTTAAATTATATATATTACTTCAATAAAAATTCAATTAAAAAATCAGTTCGGCGATAAGAATGTGCAAGTACTGGAGTGTAGTTTATTCTTTTAAGAAATTGGATAGTAAACGGGAAGGGTAAGAACAAAGATGTTTGGAGAGTATCATAAGGCCAAAAATAATTTTTCAGAATAGAAGAGATCATAAAATATTTGTAGTTTGAGGGGATGGATTTCCTGGAAAAAGAGAAAGAAGGGTTCCTTAGATAGTAA
>NW_011888926.1:2702634-2760442 GCF_000151845.1 Pteropus vampyrus | reverse complement strand
GAAGAACTTGGAGGAGACAGAGATAATACAGGGAATGGAAGAAAATAGAAACAAAACAAAAACGCTCTAATATGTTTAGAATTAAGAGAAGATATAATCGAACAAGAACAGGACTGGAAAGAAGGATTATCGAGAGAATAAGGAAGAGCCCTTAAAATGAAATTACAATAGCAGAATTTTTTTCTAAAAATTAGAAGTATTGGAATATAAAGTTGAGAGAATTTTCAGAAAATAAAAAGTCAAAGTGATAAAAATGATGACAAAGAAGAAAATTAATGGATCAGTTCCATAGATTCAACACTGAGCAACGGACATTCCTGAAAGAGGGAAAATTGGAAAGGTTAACAATTATCAGTACATAAGTGGAAAAAATGTATCAGACCTGAAGAACCTGAGTTTCTGGATTGTAAGTACCCACCCAGTACTAGCTCAGTAAATCAAACAAGAACCATATTTTTAGCAAACAGGAGAAATAAAGGATCCTAAAAATGTCTGGAGAAGAAACGTCACCTTCAAAACATTAGTTTTTAGAATACTGTTGATTTTCTGTATAGCATCTCTGGGAGCTAGAAGACAATGGAGAATGTTTTGGACTGAAAAATGTTTACTAACTTGAACTTATGTATTCGATTACGCATGTGGGTAAAAAAAATTCTATATGTCAATTATACGTATGGATAAAATAAGGACATTTCAGTTATTCAGGATCTCAAAAAATTCACTTCCCGTATACCTTTTATTAGGAAATATACTGGAATATATGTTACACCTAAACCAGGGAGTAAACCATAAAAGGTGAAGACAAAGGATCTGGGAAACAGATGCTCCAGTGTAGGAGAGAGCGCAGAGAATTCCAGAGATGAAGGACAAGAGACGTTTCTGGCAAGGTGTCAGGTGTTCAGCAGCCTGGAGAGCAAACAGTCTAGACTGGAACGAGGGAAAACCCCAAAGGAATGCCTCCCAGACCAGAATGAAATTGATAGATTACCTGAAGTGTTTGAACTGATTTAGAAGAGACATAGCTCTGTTGGAGAGTTTGAAGACGAATTAGTGGAAAATACATAATAAATACTAAGCCAAAAAAAATTGAAAGAAAGTATAAGAAGAGGAATTAGTAATTGTTAGTTCCAGGAAAAACACATTTGTGTAAGAACAGAAATTTAATTATACTGTTCATTCGGCTGTATATATTATTTACTTAGTAGTAGCATTCTTAGCACTGAATATTGATTTGAACAAAAATAGTGACTTATATTGAGAGGCTGAGAGAAGGGAGGTATGTATATATCGTGTTGGGAAGAGAGTGCTGTTTTTGCTTATAAGCCTGGTGGTATTATTTGACTTTTTAAATTATATATATTACTTCAATAAAAATTCAATTAAAAAATCAGTTCGGCGATAAGAATGTGCAAGTACTGGAGTGTAGTTTATTCTTTTAAGAAATTGGATAGTAAACGGGAAGGGTAAGAACAAAGATGTTTGGAGAGTATCATAAGGCCAAAAATAATTTTTCAGAATAGAAGAGATCATAAAATATTTGTAGTTTGAGGGGATGGATTTCCTGGAAAAAGAGAAAGAAGGGTTCCTTAGATAGTAAAGTCTCAGAGGAGGCAGTAGGGTGCAGGTCACAAGTTTAGAACACAAGTGGTGAGGTTAGCCCTGCAGAGCAGTATTGGGTGGGGAATGGGGAAAGATGCAGGTTTATAATATAGTCATGAGAAGAAAAATGAGGGGCTTTGTGGGAGATAAGCTCTCAAGGTAATCTTAGACACTGTCATCTTCAGAATGGACTGACTAGGGAGGATGCCTAATGGGTTGGTTTGGAGTCTTTGAGAGGAGAAAAGGCACAGAATAACAGTGAGGAACGTGGTATAGTGGGTCAGACATTCATTTAGTCATTCAGCCCAGTGCTTAGCACATAGAAGGCATTCAGAAGATGTGTCGAATGAATGAATGACCAACAGGAAGGGCTGGCTGTGGTAGATTCTGAGGTCCACAAAGGTTACATCGTTTTCCTCCAAGGCTCACCAGCAGCTGGGAAATAGGTGACAGGATCATGGGTCTCCCTAAGCCTTACAGAGTAAGTGGGAAGGAGCGCCTTGGAAGGGTAGGAGGAAGTGTTTGGAGATGTCAGAAAATGCTTCCTAGAAAAAGTAACTTTTGACCCAGTCTTTGAAAGTTCACCAAAAATACAGGATGAAGAAGGGCCTTCCAGGCAGAAGTGCTGAAATGTCAGTGCTGAGTGGAAGTTAATTGACATACGTTTGTAAAAGGACAAGTGTTATAACTTTCCCTAGCTCTGCTCTGCACTTCTAGAGCAGAAGAGAAAAAGGTAAGGCTTTGGCAAGACAGGAATGTCCTAAGAACAAGTTGTTGGTGAATAAATTGAAGATGCCGGAGAGAAAAATCAAAGAAATGCCTGTCAAGTGAGGCTCTGAATGGACTCTGAAGAAAGAGAAGAACCGCAAAACTAGAAGCTGCGACGAAGCGTCCTCATGGGTCCAGATGGAGGAGGGCTGTGGAAGAGGCGCTGGTGGTCTGAGTAGGATTTCAGCTGTGTAGCAGCGCAGACTGAGGTGAGGCTCAGTCTCAGGTCCTGCCCGTCTCCTAGCTGAAGCAGGAAGGAGATGGGTCGCCTGTTTAAGATGAGCATCGAGTGTCCGATTCCTTTGAACTGGATTTACTCTTCCTATTGTTTCATTGCATTGTCACACTGTATTGTAATTGACTGGATTTTGTCTTTCCCAGTAATCTGTAAGTTTTTTGATGGCAAAGACTGTCTTCTTCACTATTATCCTAGCACAGCACATAATTTGTAACCAAGGAGATAGATACTATTCTCAACTTAGAAAAATAGTCCATTTCTTACAGGATCTAATCATCTTGAAGACAGACAATAGTAACATAGATACACACCATAATAAAACCCAAAAGACTTTTAAGAAAACAAAATAATAAAACAACATCTTATAATAAAACAAAAAGACTTCAGCTCTGCCATCCTCTCCACAGTCTGTTTCTCAGAAATACTAGAGAAGATGGGATAGTATTAAGAGGCTAAGTTTCAAAAGAGACAGAAAAATGAAAGGTTTACTTTATTTCCATGAAAAAGAAAAATTTGAAGACGATAAGCAAGAATAATAAAAGCCACATACTGCATACTGTGAAATTCAAACCAGGTTTCAGTTTTTATTCTTCTCTTATGGACTTATGATCCTGCAGCCTGTGGGGGTTTTGTCATAGGAGAGGGAGGATTTTCCCATCCTAAATTTATACAGTGATCTAGAACGTCTAGAAATAAAAACAGGGCTACGATGTCACAGAGGGAACCGTATAATCTGGAGATGATCTCGATGCGGGTTGTGATTACAAGAATGTACACATATGTGAAAAAATCACTGAGCTGTGCATTCTGTGCACTCCATTGTACAAATGTTATGCCTTCATTATAAAAAAGTGACAAATTGTTTAAATTTTTTAAGTTCTTTGAAACCTCAGCCTAAATCATTTTCTCAAAGGCAAGAATGACTATCCTTCCACATATATATATTATAAAAATTTTCTTGATCCCTATCTTTAAAAATCCTTCCTAGTTAAATTGTGGACCTTAGCCTCTGCTTACCAGTTTTTTAAAAATGCTTATCTATAGTCAATTTCTGATAAATAATAATGATGAGAAAAAACATCAAGAAGCCCACAGCCTCCCTACATTGGCTCCAAATCTTTAACTTCCGCCCCCAGGTTTTGCATACAAGTCTTTTCCGCTTGGATGGCCCAGTAGGGTCATAATAAAACACCACCTTTGTCCTCATAATTTATTTTTCTAAGTTGGGAATAGTATCTGTCTCTTTGGTTACATCTGTTTGATTCTTTTTAATTAGCCTTTTGAGGAAGTTTTTGTAGGATTGACAGACTGTCCCTGTGTGTAGAGGTAGCTCTGTCTCTGTCACTTATCTTCCTTTATTAATCAGTAAATAGTAAATCATTTGGAAAAGTAAAATGTTTTTTTTCTTTGAAAATTCATATTGAGAAATAAATCAGACATGTAAAAGAGAAAAGAGAAAACATACAGTTAAAAAAAATAATTATAAAACAAATGCCCATATACCTACTACATAGGCCAAGAAATAGATATAACTATAGCCCACCATGTGCCTCTTCCTGCTTGAATCCCCTCCCGCCTGGATCCCTAAACATTCACTAGCCTAAATTTCATAATAATCCTTCCCTTTCTTTATAGTTTTTTAAACCATATATAGACAAAGTGTCTATATAAACATGTATATATGGTTTAAAATGTATATATGTAAACTTTAGATTAATGGAATGATACTGTATGTGTATTCTTTTGTGACTGGCTTCTTTCACCCAATATCGTGCTTTTGTAACATCCAGGTTGAGGTGTGTTGCTGTAATTTATTCATTTTCATGCAGTAAATATTCTATTGTCTGTAAACACCATAGCCTATTTACCTGTTTTCCTGTTGATGGATGTTTGTCTTTGTATTTTTTTCTGTTAAAAATAATGCTACCGTATGTGCAAAAGTTTCTCTAGGGCATACACCTAGAAGTGCAACTACTAGTTTCTGCAGTAAATAACACATGTTACATAATGGCAAACTTTTTAAAGTGGTTGTACCAATTTTCCCTCCCACCATGAGCGATTGAGAGTCGCTGTTGCTCTGTACCCTTGTGAATACTTGGTATTGCCCAACTTTTTAATTTTAACCAACATGGGAGTTGTTAAGTGGTATCTCTTTGTGGTTTTAATTTGCGTTTTTCTGATAGCTGTGAGATCAAACATCTTTTCAAATGTTTAGGGCTATTTATGTGTCTTCTCCAGTGAAATTCCTACTCAATTATTTTGTAAATTTTTCTGGTAGGTTGTCTTTTTCTTATTAATTCATAACAATTCTTTATTACATTCTGGATGCTAAAACTTTTTCACAGATCAACCTGCTTCTTTTTTTATTCTGCAAATCTGGACACCCAAGGAGAGATGCCTTAGGCAAACCTTGAGCGTGAAAGCCATTGGCCAGGCTTCTGTATCAGGCACCGTAGCGAAATGCCAAAATGCCGTGAGGTCTGCAATGGCCAGCCCTGGCCCTTTGGAGTGAGTTGCAGCTTAGTTACTGACTGACCTGTGGTTCTTGCCTTTGCAGGTGGAACAGGAGGATTTTGTAATGGAAGGGCATGGCAAGACTCCACCTCCTGGTGAAGAAAGCAAACAGTGAGTCACAGTTTATTTTAAAAGGGTCTTATTACAGATCTTCAGAAGCGCTTTGGTTAAACATGCTGAGAGTATGTTTGCAGGGGATGTATGTGTTGGGCATATTGTGGAACTCACCAGTTGCTTTGGTGACTGTGTATGCATTGCTTCTATTTATAGACAGACTAACTGGAGGGACAAGAAAGTTTGCTTTGTAGTTTTTCATACTTGACTAATCAAAATTTATGTTACACTTTAGCAAAGGCTTTAAGGCTTAGGATGTTCCAAGTTGAACTAATTCAGTCTGGTTGATTTCCAAAGAAAGTATAAAATTGTATATCCTTTTCTTAGAATGTCTTTATGAGGTGACAAAATTAATAGGCTGTTTCCCTGCATTCCACATGTGAATTTATTTGACTAGTACTTCCTGAAATGCTATTCCATTTAGTTATTTATACTTCTGATCTTTGTTTAAATTACTGATTGTTTCCCTAAAGGATAGGAATTGTAAGTAATATAGCTTAGCTAACATTCTGCATAATTCAGGATTTCTCCCCTGACGTCTTAAAGAGTGATTGGTTTTAAATCTGAAATTGAGAGTCCTCTGGGTAGCTTTTTGGTGGCAGAGAGTAGAAATATTTTTTTTTCCCTCTGTCACAGAACTTGAAAAATTGTGTTGCCGAGTAGACTGGTGTTTCATATGTCCTTTTAAAGGAAAAACAGTTAAGACTCTTAACAGACTGACATAACTACTATTTTTTATTCCGATAGTAGCCTCCTAAATCGAATGGGATAGTGATTCATGGAATTTACCGAAAATCTATAGAGAGAAACTCCTTTCTCTCATCTTTTTTTTTTTTAAACTGGAAAATAGTTTAGTTTTGGTTTGTGTTATGAAAATTATGTCTCTGAAACCCTTAGGAATGAATTATGCAGAATATGCCATACTGCCACGTGGCCAGGTTCATTAAAGGAGAATGTTTGTCTTGTACTTGTTGTGAATGGAAACCAGGATATTTTCACAGCTGGTTTAATTTGCTAACCAGGCAGTTTTAAAAATAACTTACAATATAAATCCTAACTGCTGTATTCTGTCACATGCACTAATATTCTGCCTGGACTGATGGAATCAATTCATCTTTAGCAAATTAGAATGCCAAACATCTAGTCCCAGTGGAATTATAGGATCACTTCAGGTGCTTCTCCCTGCCCCTCTGCCCACTCCCTCAGCCCTACATGCTGGTCAAAGGTCTTTATAAAATAAAAATCATAGCTCCCATTCGACAAGGGTTTTCTGTGCGCAAGTACTTTGCCTATTACAGTGTCTCCATTTTATTCAGAGGTCAGGGTAGGTAACTCGCCCATGGTAATGCAGCTTGAAATGGAAGTTAGGATTTGAACCCAGATCTTTCTGACTTTAAAGCGGTTTATAATATCTCTTGAACCTAAATCCTTTGCCAATGTTGGAAGCTACGTTCCTGAAAAGTACTATGGTTAAGAAAACTGCAGTTGTCAAGATCAAAGTCTCATGGATAAGAGGAAGTTGGGGGAAACAATGAAAATGGCATTAAGCCTATTTTTAAAACACAGATGAAAGTTCTGTTCTCTGGAGGGTATCCATTTCTTGAACAAACCAGTCTTTATCTTTAAAAACCTGCTCCAGTAACCCCTATCTTGATTCAGCTTCTTTAGGTATTCAGGAAACTTTGCTTGGGCAGATTCTCCCACAAGTTTTATGTTATACAAACTGTATTTCTGTTCGAGAACTTCTAACAGCCCCCACGGACCTGAAACATTATGTGTTGTGTTCTTACCATTCTCCCTTGTTTTCACGGTCTCTCACACTTCCTTTTCACAGGTGAAGCCTGTTTTGTTTTTGTTTTTGTTTGTTTTTCTGGATTTGGTCTGCCATCATATATTAAAATGATAAAGCAGAACTGAATCTTCTCACTAGGCGTTCCTCCTAGAGACCAACCCACCTCTTCTGTGGCAGTGAGGAGCAGAAGTGCTGTGTTCTTTTGTTTGAGACAACAGAAATAAAAAGATTTATTTATTTATTTATTTATTTGTAGCTCAGAACCATAGTTGGCAAAGAATGATTGAATCCTCAGTAGGAGGATCTGTATTCTAGATCATGAAAGTGCCACATCCCATTCATTCTTTTGTTTTTTTAATTAGAAAAGTAATATGTCATAAAACATTTAAACAGTAAATGTAGATTTAGAAATAAAAGTGAGACCCTTCTTTTACACTATTTCCTCTCCTAATCTTTCTAAACATTTTCTCTATATATTTTTAAATGCCTAGATTTTTTCTAACATAATTCTTCTGAAACTTTTTGAATTTGACATCTATCACAGTCTGTTTCGTTATGTTAAACATCTGCAGAACGTTCTGTTGAATCGATATACTATAATCATTCTTCTGTAATAGATATTTCGATGGCTTCCATTTTGGTTATTATAAACAATATTATATTGAACATCCTTTTTCTTATATCTTTATGCACAGATGTTTTTCTGGAGAATAGATTTTTACAGATGGGCATGTGTTTTTCACATTATGTAGCTACTATCATACTATCAAATTACCTTCCAAAAAAGTTATACCAACATTCATTTCTATCAGTGTTATGAGAGCGCCAATTTACATCTTTGACGACAGTAAAACTTGAAATTTTTACCACTCTACTATTGTTTTAATTTGCACTTTGCTGCTTACTAATAAGATGGAATATCTTTTGTTAGTTTATTGACCATTGATTTTTATTTTGTGTACCACCTATTTATATATTATTCTCATTTTTCTATTGGATTATTTATTTTAATAGGAAGTGCTTTATAAAGTATGGATATTAACCTTTGTCTGTTGAGATGTCTGAAATATTTCCTCTTAGTCCTTATCTTTTAACATTGGGGTATCTTTCATAGTAGTACATCTTTTAAATTTTTATGTAGTAAAATCAGTCAGCCTTCATGGCTTCTATGTTTTATGCTTGCTTAGAGAAGTTTTCCCAACTCTAACATGATAAAAATATCCTCAGTTTTTCAGCTTTATTTTTTGCATTTAAACATTTAATTGAACTGGTACTCATTTTTGTGTGTGGTGTGAGGCAGAAATCTAACTTAATCATTTTTTAAATTGGTTTTCAAAATGGCTCTCATTCATTGGTATTAGGTTGTAGAAATAGTGTATTTATTTACAGAGGCAGACGGAGCACAGCGGTAATATAATTTTCTCAAGGTCACAGAGAAAATTCTTGTAAGGATTAGGTCTAAAATTATTTTTGTTAGCTAATCTGTGCCACTTGTTTCTTCATTTAACATTTTTTACATAGTTTATAGAAGTGTTGAAAAATATATTTTATTTCTGTGATGTTTATTTCAATGAAACTGAGTTCCATTAATAGGTGGATTAAGGCAGCTATGCATGTACAAAGCTTTCTTGAAAAATAATTGATTTTTGATATTGAAAAATATCTGTGCTAAACTGTTATTTAGATCAGTTGTGCTGAATTCTGGTGTGTGTTAGTGAATAAGATTTAGCAGAGTGTATAACTTTTCACACTTTGTCTATATATGTTGCTTTTTACTGAGGTTTATTTACTATTAGTATATCTAATGTAGTCATTTTTCTGAGAATATTCACTTTACAGCTGCTGTAGCAACTCTGACAAGCTCAGTTTATTGCCACATAATTACTATATTAAACTCACATAGTATTAATCACAGAATATGTTTAACACAGGGGTAAATATAAAACTATTACAGCTTTACAAAAAGCAGCATGAGCAGATACTTACTCATAAATTGTGTTGGACCGTGCTTATTGAAAGCTCATTTCAGATAAAATGTTTCTACCGAGGCAGGCTTTTGATTTGGTTTTATTTATTTATTTTTTAATTTCACCTCCCATAGTTAGATTTCTTTCTGTCACCACATATTTGACCCCTTTTACCCCATCTATCTCCTTCCTCCTATTTGGTTTTATTTATGGTTCAGTTGATGGTCTGGATGTGTGTGAGCAGATAACGTTGTAAACTATTTTTAAGTTAAATACCAGTTTTGATGTATTAATGAGTTTGGCCTCTTTTTAATTTTTTTCTTTTAAAACAAATTTAACTTACAAACAAGTCTAAGTTTTAAATCTCCATGCTGTAATTTACTCATTCTCAAAAGATATTTGTCTTTAACATACTAAAATTATTCATTTTTTCAAATAAATTTTTGTTGATTAAATTTTCTTAATTATTTTGGTTAATTTTACAAAAAGTCATCATTAAAAACAAATCTCTCAAAGTAGGATCTCAGAAAATTATTTGCACACCCATATTTATTGCAGCATTATTCACAATAGCTAAGAGGTAGAGGCAACCCAGATGTCCACTGACAGATGAATGGGTAAAGAAAATGTGGTGTATGCATACAATGGAGTGTTATGAAGCCTTAAAAAGGAAGGAAATCCTGTCATGCCTTACAACATGGATGAACCTGAAGGACATTATGCTAAGCAGAATAAGCCAGTCACCCACATGAAGAATCTCGTTTAGTCAGAATCATAGAAAGAGCTATGGAGATGGAGGATAGGGAATTTGTATTTAATGGGTACAGAGTTTCAGATTTTCATGAAAAAGTTCTAGAGTCTATTGCAAAACAATGCAAATATGCTTAACTACTGAATTTTGTACTTAAAAATGGTTAAGATGTTAAATATAATGTTATATGTTTTTTTGCCACAATAAAAAATGAGCAACCAAATTGAAATGTACTTTAAAGGCAAAATATAGCCTGGTAAAAAATATAGCAAGTACTTTTAGGACAACAACAAAAAGAATGTAAAATTAATAACTTTGATGTTGATTTTATGTTGAAATGGTAATCTTTTGAGTCTGTTGTACTAAATAAAGTATATTAAAATTTAAAAAGCCACCAAAGTCAATAATGTGTTTTGTAGACGGTAGCCCCTTTTTAGTGATTGTCGGTAGAATTAATTTTATTAATTTCTATATTTCTACTCCCTTGGGGTGCCATCTTTTTTTATTTACCTTTCTAAGGGAGTATCTGTTTAATGCTTACATGGGAGTCCTGTAAGGAAATAAAGTGTTGAAGACAGTTTTATATTGATTCAGAGAGATGAATGTAATTTATGGAGTCAACACTGTTCTTTGTGCCCCTGTGTGGTGTAATATGGCTTCGTGCTGTTTTTTAAATGTCTTAACTACAATGTCTTGATTAAATTCTCTTATTACTAATTACGTGCTTCCAACTTAAATGTCTAGTTACAAAATGCCCTTTTAATTTTTCTGAATTAATAATTATACAGACTTTTTGTAAGTTCTAACAGTTTGTCCTTACCTTATCTTTATTTCTGTTTCTACCTAACTCCTTAACCTACAGTTCTGTCTTCGTCGGATTCATCTTATACTGAAGTCTATTCTCCCCAGATCTCTACAGCAAGGGTTCTTTCTCTTAGGAAACTCTTTGTTTCATATTTGACCACCCAATTTAACACTAAGCTCTTAGGAAACAGTTCTTTGGGGTGCTTGTTTAAAAACTTTAGGTAGCTCTGTAGCATTCCCCAAACACAGAAAAAAAATGAAAATATTTCCAAATCACTTATAATTATCTTCACAGCACAAATCTTGGTATTTGGCCATAGGAAAGTTTTTTTCAAACATTTTATTTTCTGTATTCTACTATCAGTTTTTCAGCAGTTTTTTCCCTTTGAACCATTAAAATTTGTACATGTTGAAATAAACTTATTAAGAAGTACCAAATTGAATGAGTACACTCAATCATTATTACACAGCAGTAAGCTGGACATCAGAAGAATAGTTGGATTTCTATATAATCTTTTCATATTGTTTTTGGGAGACAGGAAATGAGTTTTATTTAAAAGTTAATTGGTATTTTGAAAATGCCACAAAGAAGTTCAATAGATGATAGTTATGCTCATGGAATTTTTGCTGCTGGGAATTTTAGTATAACTTTGTACTTGGTCTTTGGGAAACTTTCATTTGCTAATAAAATTTTCTAATTTTCCTTGAAGTTACTTAAAAAAATTAATTCTCTGAAAATGTCTTTTTTCCTCAGGAGTTTCAGAATCACAATAAATAAGTTCTGATTCTATTTGATGAGGTTTTTCTTGGATGTCTGGGATTAATTACAGTAAGAATAACTTCAGGAGATATGTGTGTCTTAATTGAAAATGACTGCAAACTGATGGGTTGCTACTACTTACAGGTTAAAGTGGTGATTTTAAACAATAAGATCATGCAGCTCTCAGAAAACTGCTGTTAATAAAAGTCTTATTTATTTAGCTTATATTTTACTTATGGACAAATAATATGCCTTTATGGAAAAACATTACTTGAAAGGCAAGATATATTTGTCCACTACCTTGAAATTGGTGTTTTAAGGCTTCTTTTTTGAAGACGTTATTGTTTGTTATGTAGTTGTAAAATGTTTTGAAATGCATATCATTTTGTAACTATAGGTAAAGGAATACATGTTGAGCTGCAAGAATCTTCATTGGTGTTATGAAGAGAGGCTAGTGTTTATTTCCCCCAGATTTTGTTATCAGTAGAGGCTATGGACACAAGTTCTGCCCTGAGCACTCTGCCTGGGTGTGGATTTCCCTTCCCGCTGGGAATCTCTTTGGGCTGAAGCAGATGGGGAGAGTGCAGTAAAGAGGAGGCACAACGTGATGGTGGGCGGTAAAAGATCACATTAAGGCTTCATGCTAGGTCGTCAGCTCTGCGAGGACAAAGACTTTGTGGCTTAGTCACCGCCGATGGCCCACAAAAAAGCATCAATAAATAAATAAATATTGGATGAATGAAGATGTTGGTAAGTTCCCATCTACTATTAAGAATCCATGTTCTACATACTCACTTTGAAAATCTGAGGAGGGGTTATTAAAAATCCTAACCCCAGAGTATTTTATTTGTTACTAGCAGAAGAAAAGTGAATTGATAACATGTCATGTCTGACCTTATATTCAGTGCTTTCTTGACTATATATTCCAACAGACCTGATTTTATCACTATTACTCTCTTTAAGCATCCCTACATGGAAGCCAGTTGTTGATTATTTTGCAGAAAATAACCTTTCTAAACAAGTTCGAACTCTTCCTTTGCTTCCGAGAGCCTCCACAATATGCCCTTAGCCAACCTATGTGTATTTTCTTTACTGTTTAAAGGATCTTCTTGCTCCTGCCCAGTGGCTCTCCTTAAGGTCTTCCGTGAGCATCTAATTTCCTTCCCCCTACCTGCCTTTCTTCAGGCCAAGAGACCCTTCTTTTTGCCCAGGAGCAAATCTAGGTTTTGTGGGAGTGCTTTTTAAGAAATAGAAAATTAATTTCAAATGCAAGTTTGGTGCAAAAGTGAATTTTTATTTACGACGAAATAAATCACAAAAATGGCAACTTCTAAAAAGTTGACAAATATAAAATTCAGAAATATATTGTAATGTTTGTATTAATTCACTATCTAACACAAAACTGTGAAACTTTTTTATCTACATTTTTTGGCTGCATATTCTTTGATTGCCCCTTCATATTATAAAAAGTGTTATTTTCTGAAAAGAGAATAGAGAGATAATTCAGTGTTTTCTATAGCATGGTTAACCAAAATATGGTTTTTATTATTGATAGATTAGAAAAGCTTCAGCCTCACAACTTGTTATTAGTAACTTCATATAAATTTGTAAGGTTGCTATCAATTTGGGAAAAACCTCTACCAAGTCTCTTTTATATGTGAACTATAAGCTATTTATATATAAGCTATTAGATAATTTCATGGCTTCATTTTTTCTCGTACATTGCTTACCCTGAAATACTCTTTGAATTGACACATTTATATTGTGATGCGATCTGTCCCTGCACATTTCTGTCACAATGCAGAGTGAGTTGGTCTAGTGACATTTGTACACAAGGATGGTTAACAATACCTTGAACATACATGGAAGTGACTGAGAACTACATAAATATATTCCACTAAACCCAAAACAAATGTATCACCCACTTAACTTTCTCTTTAGTGATCCCCAGATAGTTAGAGCCGCTCTAACTCTACTGACAGGGAATATGATGGGGAGAAAGTTGGAAAGAGGCCTTGGTTTTAACAATCAGGGTTAAGATTGTGATGAAACTATCTCACATTTGCACATCGTATAGAAGTAATTGGTAATTTGGAACAGAGTTGGATAACTCTCCTCCTGATTTCAAAGTATATTACAAAGCTACAGCAATCAAAACAATATGGCATTGGCATAAAGACAGGCAAATAGACCGATAGAATAGAAATAAACCCTCACATATATGGTCAAAGGATCTTTCAGCAGGGGCGCCAGGACCACTCACTGGGGAGCAGAATCTTTTCAACAAACGGCATTAGGTACACTGGCTACCCAAAAGAATGAAGTTGAACCTTCATCTTACAATATGTACAAAAATTGACTCAAATTAGATTAAAGCTTAAGACCTAAACCTGTAAGAAAACATAGGAGAAAAGCTTCATAACATGGACTTGGCAGTGATTCTTTGGATATGACACCGAAAGCACAGGCAAAAATAGAAAATGAGACTACATCAAACATAAAAATTTTTTGCATCAAAGGACAAAATCTATAGAATTAAAAGGCAGCCTACAGACTAGGAGAAGATATCTGTGAGTCATATATCTGATAAGAGATTAATATCCACAATATATAAAGAACTACAACTCAACAACACAAAAATCAAATAACCTGATTTTAAAAAGGGACAAAGGACTTGAGTAGACATTTCTCCAAAGATGATACATAAATGGCCAACAAGCATATCAAAGACACTCAGTAATTATCAAAGAAAATCAAAACCACAATGAGATATAATCATTTCACACCCATTAGGATAGCTATAAAAAAAAAGTAAATAACAAGTGTTGACAAGGATGTGGGGAAACTGAATCCTTGGTGCACCGTTAGTGGGATTATAAAACGGCCTAACTGTTATGGAAATGGTATGGAGGTTCCTCAGAAATTTAAAAATAGAACTACTGTATGATCCAGCAATCCTTCTGGGTTTGTATGCAAAAGAATAGAAAGCAATGTCTTGAAGAAACATTTGCACACTCATAATTATGGTAGCACTATTCACAATAGCCAAGAGATAGAAGCAACCTAAGTGTCCGTCAGCAGATGAGTGGATAAACAAAATGTGGTATATACATGCAATGGAATAGTATTCAGCCATAAAAAGAAGGAAATGCTGTCACATGCTACAACATGGATGAACCTTGAGAATGTTATGCTAAGTGAAATAAGCCGGTCACAAAAAAACAAATACTGTATGATTCCACTTATATAAGATATTTAAAGCAATCAGATTTCTATAAATAGAAAGTAGAATGGTAGTCACCAGGAACTGGAGGGAAGGAAAAGGAGGTTGTTTAATGGGTATAGAATTTCATATTTACAAGATGAAAAATTTCTGGAGATCTGTTTCAAAACAATGTGACTATACTTAACACTACTTAAAAATGGTTAAGATGGTAAATTTTTGTTATGTGTATCTCACCACAATAAAAATAGAAAAAAATACATGGTAGCAAAAAATAAGAGAGATCAGTTGGGCACAGTGTTAGGACCCCTCCTAGAGCTTTGGGGGAGCCCCATGAAAGTGAGAGGGCCTGCACCTTAAGCTTCATTCGCTTCATACTGAACTGCCTCTGTTTTGACCATTCTGGTCTTGTCCTTCCTTTGAACAAAGCCCAGCTTTAACTGAGCTGTAGTCTCCATTTTCTAATTCCTCTTTCTCTTAGGGTGGAACCATACAATTAATATATCTTACAGTTTGTTGTTGACTGTCCTGTGTCTATGTCTTATCTCCCAATTATAGGATTTTAAATGTTGTCTTCTTTTGTACCCTATAAATACTTAGGTTCGTAGTATTCATCCGTTTATTCTTTTGCTTATTCAGTTGGTCATTCATTCAGCAAACATTCATTGAATTCCTTCTGTGTACTAGATCCAGAAATACAAGCCGCATATCCTGCCTTTAAGGAGCTCGTATTTTAGAGGGGGAAGCACCAAGTCAATGGATAACGGTAATGGGGATGAAGGTGCCACCACTGAGGTGTGTACGAGGTGCCAGGAAGCACAGGGGACTCAGCTGGCATGTCAAGGAAGGAAGGTGTCCTCCAAATCCGAATTTGATTTTGGAGATTTGGTTTTGAAGAGTTTTAAAAAAATATATTTCCTAAAAGATCTGCTAGCATTCTAATTTCTGAATGTAATGAGAGTATAAATGCTAGATTTCTATTTTCTGACTACAGCCCAAAGATTTTGTATTCTAGTTGCTTTGGAGATTCCCATGAAGTTTTGGCTACTGTTTCCGCCTTCTGACTTTGTTGGGGATAAGAATCCTGGGAAAACTTAGCTCTTTTATTTATATATTTTTCTCGTTGGCCTTCCTCCTTGCCATCGTTTGGTGATAGTGAAGTCAATAAGAATTACAAAAGCCTTTGCCTTTCTTATCTTCTCTACACAGCAAACTCCTACTCATTCTTAAAGACTCAGTTCAAGATCTCACCTCCCCAGTGAAATCTTTTCTGACTTTCTCAGCAGTTAGTCTTTTATATCCCTATAGCATAAATATCTTATCTCTCTGTTTATATTTTTTTTTAAAAAATTTAACACGTTTTTAAAGAAATAGAAGATAATCTAAATTTTACCTACAAATAAGCATGAAAGTAAGCTGGAAAAATGTTGAAAAACAGAATAAGAAGTAGACCCTTGCTCTGTTGAATTTCAAAGCCATTTTTATTAAAAATTATTAGGGCAACATTGATTAATAAAATTAAATAAGTTTCAAGTGTACAAGTCAGCAGTATGTCATATATATTTTGTGTTGTATGTTCATCACCCAAAGTTAGATTTCCTTCTGTCACCATATATGTGGCCGCTTTTACTCCTGTCTATCTCCCCTCTCCCCCGCGCCCCTCTGGTAACCACTAGTCCACCATCTCTGTCCATGCGTCTCTTGTTTGTCTGTCACGTTTGTTGCTTTCAGTTTTATATCCCACATATGAGTGAAATCATATGGTCTAACTTAGTTTGCTTAGCATACTTATACTTTAATAAAGGCACTTAACTGTGCTATATTTTATTTATGGATTTACATGCCTGCATCTTTCAAGATTGTTAACAGTCATCTCTTTATTCCCCTGGGTCTGGTTCTAGAACTGTATCTAATGCAGGATAGCTCTTGACTGCATGAATGAATGGTGTGTCAAGTTTGGAGTCTTATTTTTGAAAGGATTGATTGGCCTTACTATATTGCATGGCCACAGGTTACATTCTTAACAACAACATGGTAGAATTACTTCTACCTTCAAAATATATTATATACTTTTCTCCACCTCTACCACCTCTACCACCTCCACATGGTCCAGGATACCCTCCCTCACCTAGATGGTGGCAGTCACCTTCCAACTTGCTTTTCTGCTTTTCCTCTTGGTCTTCTATAATGTATTTTCCATGCAGAAGGCAGGATGAGCTTTTGAAAACATAAATCTGATACTGTTTCTCCTAAAGTGGTTGTAAGACCTCCATGGGTCCTTGAAATGCTTACTTTGGAGGTTTTGGAAACTTTGTCCTGCTTTATAGGAAACGTTAAAAGGTACCCACATCCCATATTAAATATGTGGTTTTATTTAGTTTTGCTATCACATGTTAAAAGAATTGTACTGTTTTGCTTCTGAAATTCTTTGTCTACAAATAACTGACTTAATTTATAATTACTCAAAATTTCTTAACAGTTAACATATTCAGGAATATTTGCAAAGCAAGAATTGTTTTCAAATGTAATGAAATTTTATAAATACTAAATTTAATAGTGAATAAAGTTGCTGGTTGATATTTTGAGGACATTTAAGCATTTGCAAATTTTTATGGTTATGATTTTCTTCTTGTATTTTAGACTTATAAATGTATTTTTTCAGTTCTCAAACATTTTCCTAGGACCCTGAAAAGCTTGTCGACCCTAGGTATTAGATGGAGAGCAAATAAGAGACAAAATGGCGCTGTTCACTCTCCCGCTTTCAAATTCTTCCATGACTTTCCACTGTTTTTAAAGTAAAATAAAAGCCTGCAAGACCCAGTATGATTTAGCAACTCCTACCTCCTCAGGTTCATTTCCTACCTCTCTCCTCTGCTCACATGTCCTAGCCGCCAATCATCCCTCACGTTCTGTGAACACTCAAGCAGTTGCTTTTTTAACTCAGCTTAAATATCCCTCCTGAGAAAAGCCTTCCCTAACCACCTTACCTAAAGCGAGCCTCCCTCAGTCGTTCCATATCCCATCACACCATTTCCTTCTCAGTGATTTCTTTTCCCATGAGAACCTTTCCTTTCCAGTTTATTGCTGTATCCTTAGCACTTAGCACAGAATCAGACACATGGAAAACATAGTACAGACTTATTGAACAAATGAAGAGTTAATAGATTTTGTAATTTAACCATCCTTGCATTTTTGGTATAAACCCTTTATGGTCATAATAAATTATTCTCTTTAAAACTGCTAAATTCTATTTGCAAGTATTAGGATTTTTGTGTCTGTCTTCACAAATGAAGAATGGATGGTCTATAGTGGTTTTTTTGGTACCGTCTTAATGTAGATGGGTATCAGAAATATGTTAGCCTCATAGAAGAAATTAGGAACCTTTCCTTTTTATCTCTGTAAGTTCAGAAATAGTAGGAATAATGGGAATTGTACGTTCAATAAAAGTTTGGTAGAAGTTTGGTAGAATTCACCCAGAAAACCATTTGTGCCTCATTTGGTTTTAGTTGCTAGTTCTTTGACTGTCTTATAGACTTTTGCTCTGGGTTTTTGTTGCTGTTATTTTCATAACGTTTCATGAGTTGATTTTGGTAATCTCCGTTTTCCTTGACTCTCATCCATTTTATTTAATCTTCAATTTTATTGACGTAAAGTTATAATTCTCTCTTAATTTAAAAATCTTCAAGTATGTAGTTATAATGTTCTCTTTCTTAGCCATAGTGTTCATTTATGACTTCTCTTTTTTTAATTGCTGAGACTTTCCAAAAGATTATCTACTTTTATTTTTTTAAAAACAAAAAGTTTCTGGTTTTATTGATCCTCTCTACACTTTTTTTTTCTTTTCGGTTATTGCTTTATGTTTATGCTTTTATCATTATTAATTTCTTTTTTGAGTTTGTTATTCATTTTCTAAATTTTTGAGTTACATGTTCAGTTCATTATTTTTCAATCTTGTTTCCTAATAAAAATATTTTAATAGTGGTATACAGTCACCGAAGGCGCCATCTTTAAAAGATAACACGTATTTGAGTATGTAAGTTATGGCTTATTTGTTTTAAAAAATAAACTCATTTTTTGTTACTTTGTATCCTCACTTTGTAAGAATATAATTTAAAAACCATAATTGTTAATATGAAGAATTATAATTAGAATATCATAGAGTCCAAAATGTCTGGAAATACAGGGGAAATGGTATATTTATTGCACTTGTTTCTTTTACATGAACAATTGGATTAATTGCTTTAATAGAGATATCTCACCAAAAAAAAGATGTCTGGAGGTTGGAAAAACATCGATCATATTATTTGAAACTAGAACTAATATTTTGTTTTAAAATGTGCTTATGTCTCTTGACTTTTTGAGCAGCTCGTTACTTAACACTTACAAGGTAACACATATACACATTCTTCAATAATGTCTGCATTGGGGAATGGAGACTTAGCAAAATTCAGTTTGAGAAAGAGGGCATGTCCATAACAAATCAAAACAAGGTGGCTGTACAGTCTTTATGCATTTTAACATGTTGATCATGCTCCACGTAAGTAAGCTTTCCGTAACTCATCTGGAAGGTATTGGAAGGATAAAAATAGACTAAGTATTCAAAATTTCCATTCTAGGAGTTTCCTGCTTTTGCCTACATCTCAATTGTCAGTCCAGGTCTTGGCTCCTACTCCATTCAGGGCTGTGCAAAGACAGTGGAAGCCTTTTACGCCATAAATACTTAAGCTGCCAGATCGTCTAGGCTTGGCCTTTGCCTGCCCTGAAACAGCTCTTTTCCTCTTCTTCTATCAGAGTAGAAAAAATGAGGGAGGGGAACTCTATAAAGACCCAGGAGCCAGGATGACAGACATGGGACTATGAAAGGGATCATAGGTGCATTTTCAAGGAATGCAGGGCTTACAGAATCCGTCAGCTCTCTGTGGGCTGGCATGGCAGATTACACTCTGTCGGCCTAGTTCATCTGGGAGAATCACACTATGGAATCCCATCTATTCTGGTTTATGGAGATGGACGGAGTCTGGTAGTCACTGGACACTTGCCCACTTGTATCATTTTTTAGTTATTTCCTTAAGCAATCCTTAAATAGATATAGGCAAGTTTCTGGAAACTGTGATTTTTTAATCCTTGCATTTGGGTGGCAGATTCCTTCTGTTCAGCTCAGCACTTCTGAATGGAGGTCCAAGTAATTAATTCATTTATTTACATACAATGCCGAGCTTGGTGTAGGGCCTCCCACAGCCATGAAGGAAGATGTGGTGTTTGTCTTTATACTTACTGGGGAAGACTAACAGTAAACACATTCTTTCACAGATAATAAATTGCTGTTACGACCAGTGCTATGAAGTAGTAAAAGTTGTTATGGGAGTGTTGAGCAGGAAGGCTGGTCTAGACTGGGAAGGACAAGGAAAGCCTTCCTGTAGTAATGACTTACTTTTGAGATGGCAAGGATAAGATGAACAGAACTGCAACAACAACAAAAAATTTAAGTGCCGTTTTAGACTACAAAGGAACCAAAGATACCATCTAGTGATACCATGGCTTATCCTTGCATTCCACAAATGAGAACACAGAGGCCCAGGGAGGTAAAGGACTTGCCTAACTCAGGTTGTACAGCTTGTTAGCCCCAGGGCTAGAGACACAAACCCAGCATAGGTTTCTTTGGTGGTTAGAAATCGAGATGCATATAGTGAGAAGGGACGTAAGGATGGGAGAAACTAGTCAGGTTTTTCATTTAGTGCTTACTCCAGGTCAGCTGCAGAGCTACTTCCTCTAGTGGGCGAGGAGATTAAAGATGACTCAGATCTGCCCTATCCCAGAGGAACTCAGTTTTCTGCATTGTGGTTAACAGGGTCCCCAACCCCAACCGGTCAGTGGCCTATTAGGAACCCGGGCCGCACAGCAGGAGGTGAGCGGTGGAGCTAGCAGAGCTTCATCTGTATCTGCAGCCGCTCCCCAGCACCAGCATCACCGCCTCAGCTCCACCTCAGAGCATCAAGCATTAGATTCTTGTAGGAGTGCTGGTCCCTGGTCCTAGTTGCCAAGAATATTGGGGACCGCTGCTATAGTACAGTTTTTATTTGGAGGGGTGGAACCAAACACACATAGACCCAAAACAATGAATGCGGAGTTCAGCTGGGAAACCAGTTCCTGTTTTGCAGCTGTTTAGCTGTGTGATTTTTGATGTCGCTTAACCTCTCTGAGTTGCCATTCACAATTTATACTTTGGTGTATTTCCTCTCAACCTTTTTCCATGCATTTTACGAGCTTGTTAGAGGTCAGTTATGCCCTATAGTTCATCTTAATCTTCAAAAACTAAAGTCTCTTGTTTGGGTAAAGCATTGTTCAAGCCCCCTTTTAAAGAACAGTTTGCCAGCCTGTGCTTGCCCAAACATCTAAGAGAATAACTGTAGCAAACGAGCCAAGCTCCAGGATCTGCAAGAATCGTTAGCAACGAGTATATTTCTATAAACCAATAAAGGTTTTTATATTTTGTTCATCTGTTACCCTTATGCTGTTGCCACTTTCACATTCAGTGTGTGTAGGCGGAGAGTATGAGATAACAGCATTTCACAAATGAAAGTGAGTGGAAAAGGGCCGCTTTCCCTTTAAGGCAGTTTCATCCCCAGCTCCCTCCCCTTTTCTGATTGACAAACCTACCCGAAGTCACATGATCCGCCTCTATTTGAAGGTCACAAAAAGCTGCTTCCTTTAGAGACAGAGGGGGAGAGAGAGAGCAAGAGGGAGAGTGAGTGAGAGAGTTAGTTCAAGCCAAAATGGCCGACAGAGTCTCTACTGGTTTCTGAATATTTAAAATACAAAAAAACAGATAGACAAAAAGAAATCATTTTTTGGACCTTTTTTCATTTCCATTTCTACCTTGTATGCCTCAAATTGCTGGATTTAAGCACTGCTGCACTTTATGAGGTTGGTAAATATTTTCAATTTTTTAAAACCAATTGATTTATATGGATCTTGTCTAACTGTTTTCACTAGTGGTGTTGCAAATCGACATTTGTCTAGCATGGAGACTGGCTTCAGACATTTCGTGAATCTGTAAATCAGACCCGTGATGTACTTTTGGTTCGGCATTTTAGAAATGGAAGAGCCTTGGTAAAATATTTAAATTTTGAAGTGATTTAATTGCACTTTTAATTTGTCTGCAGATTTTCATCATTGTTTCTGTCTTGCCAATAAATGAAGCTGCGAATAATTGGAAATTTGATATTTAGAAAGGGGTTTTTAAAAAACACAGACCTCTCCCTGCCCCCTTAAATCTGCTGCAAAAATTTGCATAAATATAAATGGGTTTGCATTCTTTCGGCTGCTAAGGCCGACAAAGGATCCGGGAGGGCAAGCACTACCAAGAGAAAGCCTTTTTTTTTTTTTTCCTTTTTCTTTTTAAGCTAGGCCATCCTTCCTAGAGACATGTAAAAACTAAATGAGACCTGGTACATTTTAAACATCAGGTCGGGGGCGAGTGAACACCAGGAGGTTTGGGTTTGTAGATTCCCCTGCTTGAAACCCTCCCGAGCAATGTGTGGATCCCCCCTCTCCTCTGCGCGCGCTCGTTTGCACTTGGGTCTGTGTGTGTGTTCGCAAATGGGCAGCCAGATGCGCTGTTATTTTGATCATGGTTTGAACCAAATGTTAGAACTATCTTGTAAACATGGTGTTTTAAAGATATAAACAGCTATTCACCCTGATGAGGAATTATTTCTTTATCAGTTTCTCTTGGGAGACTGGCCTTCTCCATTTCTCACGATTACAGTTTTTGTTGAATTTTATACTGACGAGCTGGGGTTCTTCAGCACAAATTCAGCATCTGTGTGTGCGGTTGCCTGTTTTGGCCGTGTTTCCATGGTGAAGTGGTCAGCGAGGGTCACACAGATAAGTAGCTGTCTGTGTACGCACATATGTTAGTTACCCCTTGAACCTGTGCGGTGCCCTGAAGTTAAATTCCATTACTCCTAATGCAGGATTCTAGAAAGCCTGGGAGCTGGGAGGGAAGAAAGCTGAAAACTTGCTTTCTCAGAGCCACCTCCCCCTATCATTGTGAGAGTGTGATGTAATGCTTCTCAGTCTGGTGGGCTGAAAGGATCGTAGTTTGTGATGTGGCGGGTAAATTGCCCCCACCCCTGGGTAAATTACCCCACCCCCCTCGGCACATCCCTGGCTCTGAGAGGCCTTGTTTTCTTTTCTTTTTTTCCCTAATTTGTACCTCCTGATTTATGCCTGGGCATATTGGCACGAGAAAGAGACTGTTCTGAATCTGTTACAAAGTATAGTTTAGAAAAGCATTTAAAATATGCAAATGGCTTGAATTGTCATATCCCCATCATTAAATATGTAGACTTGGATTAAAGCTAATTAAGCATAAATGGAATAATTTTGATTAGAAGGGAGCATTGTTTTTTGTTGTTTCCTTTTTAATTAATCTAATTATAAGATGCGTGCTGGACCTGAAAGTGTTAAAAAAAATGGAGAAAAATGCTGGACCATTTTGAAAATTTGACAGTCTGGAAGAGGGTGTGTAGTGCTTTCAAAAGCTTTATTCACTGTTAAAATGGATTGGCCTCTTGTGCTGAAAATGGCCTGTTTCTTTGGGCCAATTGTGTGTAGATGAAGGGACTTTCACGCTAATTTAACAAAAAGACTCCATTTGAATACATAAAGATAATTAAAGTGCTCTATCTCTAAAGAGCAAGTATTTTATTATTTTTGTAAAATTAATGTTATTTTATTAGTAATGGAAAAATGAGAAGTGATGGTTTAAATTCAGTGTAAATTTTTCGATAAGTTCAGCTTTTGTGTCAGGATTGGAACATTTGAGAGGTAGTCTGGAACGAATGTCTCTAAAATTGTTTTACAGCTTGAATTTAAAGGAAAAAACATAGAAATTGCCACAGTGAGAGGGAGCGTTGCTTTGTGGTGGACCTAAGGAAAACTACAGCTCTGATTTTGCTGCCTTTTTTTTTCCCCCTTGAAAATGAAAGTGCTTATTTGGGGCTTTACTTGTTAGGTGATTCATTTTACATCCATTTCCTAAGTTGGCCTTACAGAAGAGTGAGGAAAACCTAGGCTTTCCTTGTCTTGCCTTTAGCTGTTTTTGTTTGTTTGTTGGTTGGTTGGTTTTGTTTTTGTTTTTTTTTGTGGACCGTGTCAACATGTGAATAGCAGGTTAATTCAGTTTGCAGAGCAGAGGAACCAGACGCAGGATGCCTACTTTCTAAGGAAAAGAGAATAATATAAGAGAATGCCATCTAATTCTTCGAAATGTTTTTATAAATGTTCTTTTCTCCTAGACAGGTTGAAAAGTGAGATAAATAAGACCAGTTTTCACGTATGTAAGTGTTATGGCTCTAGTGAATTTCAGAAGCTCAGCTGCCATTTTGGATCTAAGTTCCTGCAGAGCCAATCCTTATGGCACACCAAAACTATGGTAATCGGAAGCAAATAAAAACGAGTAATAAATCAAGTGTGCAGTGGGATAGTATCTATTTGTGCCTTTCGTTGAAGTTTTCTTTCTGCCGGTAGTGTGAAATGAAGCTTTAAAAACTTCAGAGATGTGGATGACGTTATGAAGAGCAAAACCCAGGGATGTTAGAAATGGCATGGTGTGGTTTTTAAAAACGAGATGGCGTATGCAGTGGAAGTTTCTTTCTGGAGAAAATGAATATAGTCCTTACTGAAGATCTCCCTTCCCCCATCCAGATCTCCTTATGCTGGGTCTGTTTGTGATGTTATAGTAATGTCATTATTCACAATGCTACTCTGTCTCAGAAAGAAAGGTCACAGATTATTAAGATTTTCCTGAAAATCACAAAAATTGGTAGCGTACGTCTATCAGAAGTGGCATCTCATTTTAAAACTGTCTTCCCATCCTTCCATCTGGGTGCCAGAGAGAGAGCATCGGCAACTTCGATACGTGGTGCAAACTCAATTCTGTTGTTCAGCTTTGAATGGCTATTTGTTATTCTCTGTCGCCACTAAGACAGTCCTTTAAAAATAAACTCCTTAAAATTGAAGCGGAGACTCCTAAGCTTTTCTAGCTCTTCAGCTCTACAAGAGACACTGAAAGAGTGACATGTGATGATGAGACCTTCAAGTTCTGCAGAGCGGGCTGAGCAGATAACGGTAGTAAGGGGTGGGTCTCACCCTATCCAACAGCCCCATGACTGAAAAGTTTTGAAGAAATTTATTTCTATAACTCGGTGTAATCATTGACCTTCTGTAGTTTAAACTGGACAAGGCCCTGAGGCAACACAGAAGAATGTGCTTCGACCCAGCCCTCAAGGAGTACCAGTGCAGTGAGGGAGAAACCCAGGTCGAGTTGGTCACAACGTGGTATTCTGTGTGCACAAGAGTTAGAACAGGCACCTGGTACAGAAGCATCCTGAGTGTCTGCATTAGGAGAGCCCTTACTTAAAGAAGCCAAATAATGACCCCTTACTAATTTTTAGTCATCATTTGGATATTAGATTTTCTTTAAGTGGAACTTGTGATTTAAAGATGGGGGTCTCTGGCCATTGGCCAGGGAAGGGGCCAGCATATGCTAATTGTTTCCTAGTACAGTATTGTTTCTGGATTTACACTAATCCGACATCCCTCACCTGCTTCTTGCGATTAAGACTGGTGGTGGAGTGGGGTGGGCTGAATTGAAATCACTTGGCCCAAAAAGGGATTTAACCCATGACAGTGACATTTTAACATGTTCTCCTTTCTTCCTGTATGCATTCAGCAATCATTTAGTATGCCCCGGTATGTGTCAGGTGCTGTTGTAGGTGCTAGGGGATCCAGGAATTAATTTGATTGGCCTATCGCTCTAAACAGCCATTTGGTTCATGTGGAAATATTTGCCATCTGGTGACTATCTAACCTATCACTTTGGTTTATGACTAGGATTAACGCTGTAGTTCGTTTCACTTGATGGTCACTTTGCTAATAATCAGGGAATGAATGGTAATTTTTGCTTCTAGTAGTTCTAGAGACTTCCATTTTATTGTTTGACAAGATAATCACTTTATCCATTTTCTTTAGCCCTACAAAAGTACGTGCTCAAAATTATTTTTTAAGTTATCCCTGAGACCCTCAAAACCTAAGCCGCCTCCCTAGTTACTGTATGACATGGCCTCACTTTTACTTTTTAATACCCCTTTATTGTAGCACCATCCGAAATTACATTATTTGTGTATGGTGTATCAGTCCCCACTAAACCGTAACCTTTCATGAGAGCAGACTTTGTTTTTCTCATTGTTCAACCCCCAGCATGTAAAACAGGGCTTAGCAGCAGTGAGTGCTCAGTAAAAATGTATTTGAGTTGGACCCGAGTGATAAAATCACCAGGACCAGCTATGTGACCATAAGTCCCTATTTCTTCATCAGTGAAATGGGGCTAATACGTTGTTTGTGCAGCAGAAAGGAAACGCTGTACGGAAGGGCCAGCACCTCGTCTTGTTGCTCAGTGAGTGTTTCCTTCCTTTGCTCTCTCTCCCTTTGTTAAAGAAACCAGAAGGGCTTTCATGGCCCCACAGACACCTCGGCCTTTCTCGTGGCTCCCAGGACGGTGAAGCATGGGCGCTGACCGCGCCACGCCTCAGCCTGGACCAGTACGGGAGCGTTCTGAGCCTTTCTTTTTATTAAAGTCCCTACATTCCTATGGTCTGAGGTTGTCTCTTACGCTCTCCAGTTTCCTTCAGGCTCTGCCTTTGTGATGTATCCACATTTGCTTGGCTGCTTTTCATACATTCTGTGTTTTGCATCAGAAGGTTCAAACAGTTTCAAATGAATTGGTCTTAGAGTTTACAAGGCAAAGGAGAACATAAAATACAGTGTTTTTTCTTTCATTTTTAGTTATTCTGAGCCTACACGTGTAAATTCTATTTATTTAACCAAACCATTAATAGCTTTGCCTCAAAAGACAAATAAAATAAAAATTTTGGTCAGTTGCTCACTTTATACAATATTGTTGAATTATAGATAATACAGAAATGACTTTCATTTATTAACCTCGGAATCTGTTTTTTCTAGAAAAACAGAAAGTTATTATGTATTTACTCATTTAGCAAATAATTTTTGAGTACCTATTACATGCCAAATACTGGGATAAGGGCTAACATAGCAGCAGCATGAAGCTTTTCTCCAGGTACCATTGCTGAAGATAGAATGTAAATGCAGGGATGATTGATGGGAGGTCAGATGTGCAAGAGAGCTGGGCTGCCTGCTGAGTAGTTTGGATTGCCATGGTAGATAGTGAGGACCTGTTCAAGGTTTGGCCAGTGCTCAGGGTCTTGAGTGATGATTATAAAGGAGGAATACCCAACCCCAAATAATGGGACCAGCTTGTGCAAGGGCAAGAGAGATCGTGGTAATATTAGGAGAACTGCACATAGAGTACTTGGACATGATTGGAGTACGATGTATATAAGGGAAGAGATGATCTGTGAAATAAGTGAAGCTGAAAAGGTAAACACTGGCCAGATGCAGAGGAGTCTATAAGCCATGTTTTGAAGTCTTTATTTGAGAACAATTGAAGAGTTTTCAGTAGGAGTTTCACCTGTTCAGATTGGATTTTTAAAAGATGACTCTAATTGGCACTATAGAAAATGGCTGGATGGTTGAGTATAAGATCAGATGGTGTTGCATTAAGCCCAGGTAATGGTGGCCTGGACTGACAGCAGCGTCGGAAACAAGCAAATAAATCCAGAGACAGTTAAGTAGAAGATCTCACAAGACTTGATCTTTTAGTGGGAGAGGTGAGGGTTGCGGAAATTAAAGATGACACTGGCTCTGGCCTAAGCTGCTGATGGGATGGTGGCACCATTCACTGAGTTCGGGTCCATTTAGACAAGAGACATGTGGAGTTGAGATAGTTAAGTTTTGGAGTTAGTGAATTTTGGGACATCTAAAGAAAGTCTGGAGTAATTAGATATCTGGATGGAGATAAAGATTTGAGAATCATTAGCAGTCCCAAGTTTACCAAGATTTTCCCTTTTAAGTTGATTTCTTTGGCAAAATGTCCAAAGATGTCTATGTGCAGTGCAAGGTGCTATTGGACGCTGTTAAGGGGACACTATTTTATAAAAAAAGATAAAGCCGTACACACTCCCATCACCACAGTGGTTGCCATGAAGAAATACCTAAGGAGTCTGAGGGAGGAGAGAGACTAATTTTAGCTGGTTCATCAGAGGAGGCTTTATGAGGACCTCATATTTGAACTGTGCCTTTAAGATTGGGCAGAATTCTGAAGAGTAGACCTAGAGGGCAGGACTTTCTAGCTGGAGGATTAGTCGTGCTCAGAGATGATTGATGAGAGGTTGGATGTGTGCAAGAGAGCCAGGATGCCTGCTGAGTTGTTTGGACTGCCATGGTGGGTGGTGGGGACCTGTTAAAAGTCTGACAGCAGCGTGATCAGACTGGTATTTTGAGAATACTAATACGGCAGTGGGCAAGAGGAGGACTGGGGGGCGGGGGAGGGCTGGGGGGAGAATTTAGAGTCAGGCAGGCCAGTTAGGAGGCTGTGGCAAAACACACTATTATGAAATGGCCGGCTGTAAGATTGGCAGTGGGCTAGGAGAGGGACCAGGGACTCCAGGTTTGCAAGGTGAATGATGGGAATCTTCAACAGAAATGAAGATGAGGAATTTCAGGTCAGACATACTGAGTACAAGAAGTTGGTGGGACTTCCAGATGGCACTATTTTGTAGGCAGCTGGCACTGTGGAGCTGAAGCTTGAGAAAGAGGTCAGAAGTGGAGATAAAGAATTGGAAGTCATCCACGTAGAAGTGATAGTTGAAGCTGAGAGAGTGGATGAGGTCACCATGGAAGTGTAAAGAATGGAAAAGAACTGAGAATAAGGCCTTGGGGACAGGAAGAAAAAGAGGACCTGGAAAAGGATTAAAAGAAAGGTGGTTGTGTAGGACAGTCAGGAAGTTACTGAAGGTGGAGAAAGGACTTCTCAATCTCAGATGTGGTCAGCAGGTTTTGCTGCTGCACAGGAAGAACAGTATTTGATTATGGCAGCGTTCCCGAACCTGATGTTGGGAGGCGTTCCAGCGGGAAGGTTGGGAATCATTAGGTTACACCAGCACCATCCAGTAGAAATAGAATGCGAGCCACATGTGTTATTTTACATTTATCAGGAGTCACATTAAAGAAGTAAAAAGAAAACAGGTGAATTTAATTTTAATAATACATATGTTTTATTTAACCCAGTATGCGTAAAATATCAATTCAACATGTGGTCACAATTTTAAAATATTAATGAGATATTTGACATTCTTTTTTTCATACCAGGTCTTTGAAATCTGGTGTGTATTTTATACTTACAACGCATTTCAGCTTGAACATGAAATTTTCATTGGAAATGCTTGATCCGTATTTAGAGCTCATGAAAGTTACAGTTGAAAAAGTATACTCATATATCAAAGTTTTTCCAAACATACAAAAGTTTTCTAGTACTGGAAATAAGTATCGATTTTAAAATTTAAGCTAAACTAAAATAGAATTGAAACATCAGTTTCTCGGTCACACTAGCTTCCTTACAAGTGCACACTAGCCATGTGTGGCTACCATATTGGACAGTTCAGGGTTACGCAAGGGACAATAGGTTGCCTTACAGCTAATGTGCACTTTGAAAGTAGCCAGAGCAGCACAAAGCATTCTTAACATCACAGGACGTTTCTCACAGGATTGGTATTTCTTGAAACACCTGTGTATGTTTAGAATTGGGAAGGTCAGATCCTAATTTTATGTATAAGAAGATGAACTCTTTATGAAAGTGCACAGATTCCAAAATTTAAAACAAGAATCAGACTTTTTTAGGAGTCTAAGGTCAGCAGGGTGGTACATTGATAGAAATTCTTAAAACATACCACTTTGTGTCGTAATTCAGGAATGCTAGGTGTGGAGGCTTAACATTTAAAGACAGATTTGGTTGCAGAGGTGAGAACACCCTTGGTCCCCTTTGGACCTTTTTGAACATAGAGTCAGTGAGATGGTGCTCCAGGTGGGAAGATAGGAGGTTAGGATTTGAATGTTCTTGGAAGTTTTCAGCTGGCAGGCCGAGTCTTCCCACTCTTACATCTCCACCCCTGCTACTAAGCCAAAGGGCTAGTTATTTTGAGCTTGTATCTCAGCTTGGCCTTAGACTGCTACACGCATTTTATATTTCTTGCCATCCTGGGCCAGTATAATATTTACTAAACATAGGAGGTTTATTAAAAGCAGGTTCACAGAGTTTTATTTAATCATCTCATTAGTTTAGACTGCTTGGTAATTACTAATTAGACCTTCCAAGTACAGGCATACCTCATTTTATTGTGCGTAACTTTATCGAGCCTCACAGATGTTGCATTTTTTACAGATTGTAGGCAAGACCTTCCACCAGCGAAAAGATTACGACTCGCGTTATTGTGAGACTCACTTTATTGGGGTGGTCTGGAACCGAACTCCAATATCTCTGAGGTATACCTGTAATAAAGCTAGAAATGACCTTGAATTGTGCTTGAAACCGACCCTTGTTCGCACTGGAGAGTAGGGGTTGGTTTTGGTCTCTGCACATTTTCATTTTAGCCAACACAGAGGAGCTTATTTTCCTATGAAGTGCCCTGTATGAGTTTGAGGAGTCAGCTATTCTGTGAATTCCTGGGGGCGGGGGGATGGTTTGTTTGTTTGTTTTGTTTCAATCAATATGAAAATTGCTTACATTTTTGTTCTCCTTTAGAAGTACCTTTTGGTTACCAATTTATGCCTTTGTAAAAACCAGACTGAATGGTAGTGCTCGCTCGTAAGTAACGCCCTTCAATGCTTCCATAAGGCCGGAGACCTAGCAGAAGGCTCCTCGCTCCTCTCCCAGGAGCTCAGAGCAGTGAGTCTTGGCCCTCTCAGTGCCATTGTTTCTGTTACCCCTGGGCTTACAGAATATAATTGTTGTTGTTTTTATGCCAAGAAGTTCCTATTTATAAGCTGAAGTTAGAGAGAATTAGGTAGAACAGTGTCTTCTAAACTTTTTGATTGGATCTACAGTAAGAAATACAATTTGCATTGAGACCCTGTACATATATGAATGAATACACTGAAGCAAAAGTATTTACTTTCTGATACTATGTGTAGTATATTCTTAATGTATTGGACTCGAGTCCATTTTATAAAACAAAAACAAAAAAAGCTGATTATCTCAGCCTACTAAATTGGCCTAATGATCCACTAAGGGCTATTTCACTGAGGTTTGAAGGAGTTTAGGGGACCACTCATGAGTCACCATATCCCAAGATATGATTCCCAATTTTGCTAGTCTTGAAAACCAAATTTATCAGTCTACTCAGTTATCATACCAACCAAATTTATAAGCAGTTTAACAAATATTAATTTGTTACTTCATGTGGGAGATATTTTTGATGATCAGAATGTCTTCCCTGCCCAAAACATTCCATGCCGATCAAAAGGAGATGACCTTCTGGACTGAGGAATGGAGAGAGATATATGTTTTTCCCTCCAGATTTTGAAGAAACAAGTAGAAATCACTCTTTAACCAGATTATGTGTTCTCTCTCAGAAAAGCCCCGCAGAAAATACTGCCATGGTCTTGTGGAGGAGGAGGGCGCTTCCCCACCCCTTCTCCAGGTTTTGTGTAGTTGTGTCTCCACTATTAACACATTGTTTTCAGATACGCTTACTACATGGTTGAGATTTTCCCACCGTTTGTCTGGGTACTAATTGGTTTGCTTGCGAAAAAAAGGTTCTTTTCCATATTAAGCTGAAATAAACTGATCTTTGCTTACTGTAGGACTTACAGCCTTTAAAATGCTAACATACATTGAGAAGCTTAAGCGATGTGTATATATAAAATCTTAATGTACCAAGGTTTTTTCTTTTCTTTTTTTGGCATAACTTGAGAAAATGCCTGGTTAGCTTTCCATTTTAGTTATTCCTTTCTAAAACTACATCCTAGTCAAGCAGGCTGGATTTGGCTGTTTCCCAGGTCTCTTCAGACACTTTAACATGGCGTTTCCCAGACTTAGGTTTCAGGGAACCCGTAACATTGCAAAACCAATATTAGGATTCAACATGAGTTAACAGTTTTAAATTTGCCAGGTAGAGGCTTTTTAAAAAAACCCCACCATTTATTATAATCATTTCAAAGAAAAAATATTTTCACACACACACAAAATGGACAGCCTTGGACTAAGAGACATCTCATTAAATTAAGTATAGCGTGGTGAAAACCATTCCATCAGGACTATAGATCAGCAAAGGTGCTGAAGTTCAGCTTTGGGGTGGCACTTCCTACTTACAGACTGTCTCTTAGCCTGTATTACAATTGACTGCTTGCTGGTTTTTATTAGTCTCACTCATAGGAATAAACCTTCCTTCATTCTTATTTACTGACTACAGTGATAATGGCCTCAGTGACTCATACTTTAAAAAAAATTGCTTTGTTCCCTCTGCATATACTGTAAACAGATAACCAGTCAACTTTAATGTTAAAAAAAAAGCCAACTCCGTTATGTGCTGAGCAGTTGTAGAATCTAGCAAAGTTTATCTGATTTAATGAGGTATATAGTCATGGTGATTATGTAAAAGTGGCAAGTAGGTCACAGAACTAAATCATATTATTTACGGTTTTGCCAGCTTGTTGGCTCTTTATGAGTTATGAATAATCGCCATGGCAGATGTTCTGTCGTATTACGTACATAATTTTAATGTCTGCCACCCCACTCTTATATTTTAAGTGACAAAGATCTTAAATCTGGCAGCCCTACATCAAATGTCCTCTCTCTGCCTATCCTCATCAAGAGAAAGAGTCCCTTAGATGCACTTTAATCCTTTAATCAAGGGGAGCATGGCGGGCAGCCCACTAGCCTGCCCCCACTGCGATAGTGCTATCAGCTGGTTGTGGGAGTGGCGGGCCCAGCAGGGGCTTGGCCTCTTCATCTTGAAGAGTCCTGGGGCAGAGAGAGTTAGAGGCCGCAGGTAGCAATGTAGGGTGTTTGGTGGCAGCAACATGCTGGGTAGACTTGAGTTTGTGCAGGATATGTTCTAGGTCCTGTGTAAGAGAAGAATTTGTTTATTACATCAGTGTTTATATATCAGGCAATACGTAGTGCTGGGAATACAAAGATCTGACTTTTATCTTTGGAAGTCACCAAGCAATGTAAACAGTCAATGAGGTTGCCCGTAATAAAGAGAAGTATGATGTCAAGGGATCCCAGAGGGTGGAGAGAGAGGCCTAGGGCACCGGGGAAGTCTCCACTAAAGAGGAAATATTTAAGCAGAGTCTCAGTGGGTACTTAGGAGTTGCTCGGTGAAGGGAGTGGTGAGTAAATCAGGGGTGGTCTGGTGTAGTGCTTCAGAACCAAGATTCTGAAGTCAAGACAATTGTATGTGTGGTTAGATCAGCCAGTATTGGGCAAGTAATGTCTGCGTGCCTCAGCTCCTTCACTGGTAAATGCGGAATAATCATAGTACCAAGCTCAAAGAATAGTCATGAGGATTAAGTGAAAATTTATTTAAAGTGTTTACCATATTGTTTGGAATCCATGTAAGCTGCTTTTTTCGTCATTTCTATTATTAGCATTTCAGGCAGAGGAAATGGCGTAAACAAAGGTGAGGAGTTCGGGAGTAGGAGAGTCTGGGAAATGGTGACGTTAGTGGGACACAAGCGTAGGCTCTCTGGAAGAGAGTGGATGGGTTGGTTGGGTTTGTATTCCAAGAAGTTTGGATTTTACCTTGTAGAAAGCAGCTTAAAAAAATCACTGGCTTGAATTGATCTCCATGTTGAGGGTCTTGATGGGGAGGGAGAGAGATTAGGGGTAGACAGTCAAAGCAGAACAGTGATTGGAGAACATAAATTACATCAGCAACAGTAAAGATGGAAAAGCCAGATTTTTAGAGACTTCTGGAGTGAAATCCATTGGTTCCGATGAGAAAGAGGGAGGAATTGTGATAGCCCCAGGCTGGATGAATGGGTGATTCTGTGAGTTGGGGTGAGTGTCCAGTGGGTTGAGCAGGGGTTTTGAGTCTGTAGTAGGGTGAGGATGGAGGCTGAGTGGCTGTGGTTTTGCTTTAGAATGTATTAGATGTTTGCTGGACATTCAGATCAACTTGGCAAGTGGAAATAAGAGTCTACAGCTCAAAAGAGGTTTCAGGGACATTGGTTTTTATGTAGAGATGGTCTTCCAGGCCAAGGGAATGACAGTGCATCCTCAGAGGAATGGAATGAAACAGGAAAAAGGGTGGTGCAAGAGAAACCCAGGCAAGAAGGAGTTTAGGGAAGTGCGAAGGGTAGTCATCAGGGCCGGTGCCCCAAGGGGTCAGCTGAGATAAGCCCTGAATGTGGGCAGTTAGGTTGGGCCTCGACGAGCTCACTGCATGGTCTGTCCACAGGTTTCCATTGAGGCCCAGCAGCTCCAGCGCATTGTTATTCATCCTGCTCGTTCCTATCTGTCACACTGGAAAGAATCCCCTTGGGTTCTTGGGTCTCTCTTTGTCACTACAGTGAGTAGCTCTAGGACAATAACTACTTGTGCTCACCTCTGTAACCCCAGCACCTGACATACACACAAGTGAGTGGTCAGCGAGTATCTGTTGAATGAATAAATGAATCAAGATGACTTGAATTAACGAAAATCTTTGAGTGCCATATGTGTCCCAGGAGCTATGCTAGTCTCTAGGAATAAAGCTGTCAGCAAAATAGATAAAAATCCTACCCCTTGTGGGGCTTACATTCTATAAAGCATGAATCAGAAGGCCAAAGGGAAGGAGCAGGTAGCGAGGTAACGACCAGAGTGCAAGGATAAGCGCTGTATCCTCAGCATCCGTGAATGGAGCCTGGCTCCCAGTAAGCACTGAGAGTCAGTTGACTGGAACATGGAAGAGAGGGTACGAGAAGAGAACCAAGGTGAGGGAAGAGATTTTCTACATAGATGACAGGTTTGCCTTGGAGAGGGAAGAGCAAATTTCAAGATGTTGGGAAGGATATTTGAAGGAGTTCCCACTGGGAGACATTCACCTCTAAATGGGAGGCACTCTTCTCTGTAAAATAGGAGATGAAGTCTGAGAGGAAAAGAAAGAAAACATTTAGGATAGCCCTCCCTCCTCCACCCTCAAAGAAATTAAATTAAGAAAAATAAAAAAATATAAGAAACCCTAAAAAAGAACATCTACCAGCTCTAAGAGCTTAACTGAGAGGAAATCTTTTATTTGTAACTGCAGTGCTCTATGACTGTGCAGCTTTAATCTTCATAATAAAGACCATGAGCTAACTAACGGCAAGGAGGTTAAGTATCTTGCCTGAGGTTACACAGATAGGAAGTGACCAGACAGCCTTGACTTGAGTGCTGTACTCCACTGCTTTAGGAAGAAACCAGACAGTAAGCTGCTCCCAGGCCAGCTAGGTTCACAGTAGTTTCCTGAAGTTGCTGGGCCTCCCTTCCTTTGGAGAAATACTTGGGGTAGCATGGAAGGGAGCTGTGGACTGTCCCCTTCCCTTTTAAAATCAGTATTGATATTTTAGGCAACAGTGGACTTTGTAGAACTCTCAGTTTTTCCCACCTCCCTTGCTCATACTTGACTGTCCTTTAGAAACAAAGAATATTTCACAATTAGAGAAAACTTTAAATGCAAATCAGTCTGAATTCTCTGAGCTGCAGCACCTTCTCTGATCACCTGTCCTCTTTCCCCCATTAAACAAAGAAGAGCCAGCGCAGCTGGCCCATCTACCATCTGAGGGATGGAGATACTGAAGAAAAGCATGGCTCATGTGTGGTACCTAACAAGAGGACTCCGTCTGCTTTGCCTGTTGCAGAAATACTGATAGTATCTGCGGTGGTTCAGGGTTGGTGGTGGTTACAGTTCCTAGTTTGGCAAACAGGAATGTGTTCTCTTCCTGGGGAGAGTCCCTTTGTGTCTTAGGTTACAGAGGCTCTTCTGGAGAACTAGTTGGATTTCTGTTAGGTGAGGAATTCAGTCCCTGGCCCTGTGCCCTCCACCTGTGTCTGAGGCTTCTGACATATCACTCAAGGTCTAGGCCTTTGCAAAGGGGAGACCCTGACCTTTCCTTAGAGCCTATTTAGAGGCACAAGAGGCTTTGCAAATGAAACATGTAGGCAACACTACCCAAATAAAGAATTACTTGGAGAGACAACAATGTATATTCATGGTACCTCAGCATCTTATTTGCATTCTTCTAACATCTGGCTTTGCTGCTGAGACAGTTTGGAAGGAATGCCACCGTGTCTTCCATCTCTTTAATGTAAACAAATTTTCATGATTTGGAAAGAAACAACACACCAAAACCACATAATTTTACATGCCAAAAAGCCTAGATATTTCAGATACTGAAAATACAGAGCAAATAGATCACTTGGTGTTATTTGCGGGCAGGTCTCGATTCACTCCTGATCCTCATGTGTTTAAATGTCTCACCTGTTGGAACCTTTGGTTTACTGTTAGGGACCAGCATTTATTTTGTTTTTAAACACTGCTAGGATGGCCCATAGGGTATCACATATTAACACCTTTGGTTTTTTTAAATTGCTTATCTCCAGTGGGTTTTTAGTAACATGATCTTCTTTTGTCAGATATTGAATGCTAATACTGAATCACTGGTACCTGATGGAACGGGTTAGGCAAAAATTAGCAGATAACTCACCACTGAGATAGTACCTTCAGTAACCCCAGTGCCCTCAGGCCGGGATTAACTAGGACTAGTTGGCACCTTTATCTGGAAGTCGGAATAGAAAATAGCCTTAGCTTCCCACTCCTCCCCCACCCCCCTGTCCTGATACCCTTCTCCTGGGGAAAGGAGTAAGCTGGAACTTCTGAGTGGTGTGTTTTCACGTTCCCCTTGTGTTAGGGGCAGTGTTAGCTCAGACATGGGTTAAGCTGCTGTGTTCTTCTGTGGCTTCTCTCTGAGGTTCTTTATGACCAAATTTTTAAAAAACTGTTCTGAATCATACTGAGGTTTTCCATAAGGCAGAGGTTGGGGGGAGGACATGAACTTGTATTCGTTTAAGTGCCTATTATATAGCAGGTACTTCCCACGACTTTGTTTAGTCTTCCCACAACCCAATGTGAAGAGTGGTTTGATCTTCATAGAAAGGTGGAGTTTCCAAAGCTTAGTAACTGAGCTGAGGCCACATAAACAAGGAAGTGGAGGAACGGGCTGCCGTAATTCTAGAATGCATTCTCTTCCCAAGCAAGCCTTCTTAACTGTGGTGCAGACTACCTTGTTAATTGACTGGGCGAATCTCTGTTTGTAAATTGGAGTGTCTTAAATTAAATATCAGCTCAAATGATGGGAACTGATGGCTTTATGGGGATCCTCAGTACCGCATTCATAATAAATAACAGGAGAAAGAGGCCAGTAGTGATGGTGTGCAGAGCAGGAGGTCGTTGGGGGCAGTCCTGGATGGCCGTTGAAAGGCATTTTTCTTTTTGAGCAGCTGATAGATTAATGGCAAAGAGAAATCATTGAATGATTAAAAACTTTATTTCAGATGATTAATTGAAAAGTCAGAATGGTTAATAAAGAGACATTTTTAAAAGGATCTTAACTATATTCGGTTTAAGTAGTAATTCTTACAGTATAATCAAATAGAGGGTTATCAAAGCCACAGTGAAGAAAATAGAAATTATTTGTAATTAGGCAATAATTAAAGGCAAGTACATGCCCAGTGATTTTAAAGTGCTTGAAAACAATCAGTTTTATTAAATAGGTTAAACATCTGGGTTACAAGCTTGTTTACCCTATTAATTTACTTAACAAACCTGTTCTTCATAGATGATGCAAAAATGAACTTTAGCTGAGCTATCGCCAGTTCCAATTTAATGGATTTTCTTTTTTAAAAACATATATTTTTACATTTAATTTTTTTCAAGTATTCTTCTCTTTTTCTTCTCCTTTCTGAACAATTCCATCCTAAAGGCTATTAGGTAGACAGAGAAGGTAGGTGGCCTGGTTAGGCGTGTCAGGGCCCAAGCAGACTGAGCAGGCCTTCATGCGTAGGGTGGATCTGGTGTGGTTTATCGGAGCTGAAGAGAGGCGAGAAGGGTGCCCACGTGGGGCTAGGGTGGCAGCAGCACTGAGAGGTTGGTTAAATGCAGGAGGATCGATCAAATAAGCATGTTAAGGATAAGGGGAGCGAGCAGCTCTCGCTGTTGGAGGAAGGGAGTTACATATACTGAAGGGGAGAAAACTGGAATGAACCCTGTGATGTTAGGTTGGAATCAGAAGTATTGGTATGAACTCACGGATTTTCATAAGCATTGACAAGCATAGAAATAACATAGATGTGAAGTGCATGCACACGCGTGTACTTATACATACATATGTACAAACATATGTTTCTTAGCTCGGTCTTTAGAGAGGATGAGAGTGCCTAGGAGCAGCAATACTGCCGTAGCAACAAGTATATTGCGTGCCTAAATACTATTTTTTTAACTAAAAGGGAATCCCAGCTTCCTTTTTTTTCTTCTTCTTCTTCTTCTTTTTTTAACTGCCTACAGCACCTGGTACTCCTAGGTGGTCTCCCATCCAAGTACTAACCAGGCCTGACCCTGTTTAGCTTCCAACATCAGACGAGATCAGGCACGTTCAGGGTGGCATGGCCGTAGACAAGAATCCCAGCTTCTTAGAGAAATGGTTGATTATAGGATTAGAGCAGAAAAGTTTAAGATGAACCTGAAATATCTTCTGCTAGAAAGCAAAGAAGTCTCAAAGAATAATGGAGACATGTCAAAAGGACACAGAAGCCAGATCAAAGGTGCTCCCACTGGCCAAATCTGAAATTATTCGATCACCAAAATTGAAGAAGTGATAGTTGTGGATTGTTAACCTGTTGACTAAAAGAGAAGACTAAGGGGTCCCACACAACATTACCCTATTTCGCAATAAAACATACATATGGACTTGTGAATAAATTCAGAGTTTGATGAATGGGTTATTTAAATTTAAAAGTACCTCCTCGCAAAATACCTATTGAATACAAAGGGAGAAAAGAGGAACTTTATAGTGGAGAAGCTTGGCAGAAACCACCTTAACCAAGTGATCTGAGTGAACACCAGCAGTGGGACAAATTGAAATTGTGTCACCCGATAGGATGCAATGAGAGCACAGCATCGATTTGGTAATATTTGTGCCAAGGTGCATGACCTGTATCTAATCAGGAGGAAAGAAGACAAGCCCAATTTGAGGGACATTCTACAAATTAAATAGCCTGTGATCATCTTCAAAAGTTTCAAGGCCATGGAAGTCAAAGCAAGACTGAGGAACTGTTTCAAACCGAAGGAGGCTGAAGAGATATAGCAACTAAATGCCACACATGATTCTGACCTGGGGCCGTTTGCTTTAAAGACCACAGCTGGGACAAGTGTCAAAATTTGAATGGGGCCTGAGGATTAAATGGTAGTAATGTATAAGTTTTAATTTTTTAATTTTGTTAGTTGTACTGTAATTACAAGATTTTTTTAAATGTATACGTTAAAGTATTTGGGGTGATGATACATCAGATTGACGATTTACTCTCAATGATTCTGGGAAAAAAGAGTTCTTTGTACCATACCTGCAACGTTTCTGTAAGTTTGAGATTGTTTCAAAATTTTAAAGAGATTTTAAAAAGTAATATTCTCACCTAAAATTTAAATCATGAGAAGTACATAAAATTTAAAAAGTGCCCCATTTCTTATTTTAACTCACTCTCTCCAGTCCTCCTTCCTGGAGATACCACTGTTAACAGCTAAGGCTTATTCTTCTAGACATTTCGTTTACGTATGTATAGTGTAGATTATGTTGCGTATTTAATGTGCTGGACCTACTGCATTCCTAGGAATTACAGTGTTCAGCAATCCGAAGGCATGGTCCTTGTCCCCTGTAGTAGCCACGTGGCATTGTGGTTTTTTGGAGGTGCCAGTGAAATTTGGTGGTGGAAGCTTAAGCTCTAAATGCATATCTCAGCCCTACCTGCAATATGAAATCTTCTCAACTTCATTGTGCCTCAGTTCCCTTATCTGTAGACTGGAGATGTTACTAGTCCCCATCTAATAGGACTATTTGGAGAATTACATGAGGTGAGACTTGTGATACGTTGCTAATTACACTTGTGTGTGGCACATGGCAAGCATTCAGTAGATATTAGCTATCGTTGATAATACATTTGTTATTGTTTTTTGCTCTTATAAATAATCTTAAATTGGCCTTGTATACTTTTTTTGCATACTTATGCTTCCAAAACTTTTTAAAACATTCGGTTACCTTACTATCATGAAGTTTTTCATTTAGTGTATTTGTTAGCCTGTTAGAGTGATGTTGAACACTAGATAGGGAATGGAGAGCATTTGTCCAAAATTTTTTTGCTACATACAGCTGGAACTGGAGTAATATGGAATATGAAATAATGGCTTAATTCTAGATTTATCTATATTCAAGTGGTTTTCTGCTAACATTGTTGTATTTGTATGGAAATTTGCCCGTGTTCAAATAATACAATTTTAAAATAATTAGATGAGTTTTGCCCAAATTCGAAAATGTCATTTACGTAATGCTAATCACTAGGAAATGTCCTGTTACTTTGTCCGAGGTTATAAGCCAAGAAAATACTGTATATGAGGTTTTGAAAACTTTGCCTGGTAGATTGTGAAAGTCAGAGAATTCCTATTTATTCTAGTTTAAAGTCGTTTAATTTGATGTTTATATTCTTGTATACCCTGCTTCAAACACTGCAATAGGCTTTTAAACCTCTGAATGGCTTTTATTTTGTTTGCCTCTGGCAGACCTATTTTGCAAATGACCAACTTTTGAGTTTTAACAAGAATATTTCTACTTGTTACCTTTCACATTCAAAAAAATCAAATGAATTCTTTTTAGGGTATTATAATTGCAAATAAATTGTGATTTTCCTGTACCAAGTAAATGAATGTAAATAAACCATCGCTACCTGTGAGTGTATCTATAAACTCATGTAGGATGTGGGAGATGCTTGAAAACTGTGAACCAAAAGGGAGACTATCTTTCAAAAGGAGATGACTCATTTCTTAACGATTAATCCAATTTATGTGTTGCCGCGAGACAGCGATTGACTTGTTTCCCAGTTTGGAGATACATGGCACACCTAGTCACCCTCATAGCTTTGTGAAGACCAAAATGTTTCCTCCGTGTCACCGGCCAAGTTCTTGCAGATGTGTTGAAGGGGCCAGTGTGTAGCAAGCCTACTGGAACCAGGGATAGGAGGGGAGCGAGTGGAGGGAATCATTGCTCATGGGGGGAAACTCTGCTCTTCTTCTGAATGTCTGGACTGCTGTGTTGCAGACGTCACAGCCTGTCAACACAGCTTCCATCTGTCTTTCTTCTTGCCCAGGTTTGCACTAATGTTTTTATCTAACACACTTTCGAATCGAGTGAGGAGAACATCAGATTTATTGCCTTAGACTGTGATGAGGACAAGCAAGATCTATGTTGAATGGGCTTCATTCAGTTTTGCAAGTTGGCATTAGCTTAATAAGTTTCAAAAAATGCTGGCCACTGATTATTAGCCTGTGTTGTTGAGTGCAGTAGAGAGAACTAATTATTGATGTTCACAAAACCTTAACAAACTTAACGGATAGCTCAAAACAAAACACATTTTGGTCCTAAGCTATTGGTGCTTCCCAGCCAGGTGTCAGGACACGAGTACATCACAAAGACCTCACATGTCACAACATGCCAGGTTTTACCCACCATCCTAGGTCCGGCTCACCTCTCCATCAGGATTGCTTCTGGCTGAATGAGCCACCTTCCTCTTTCCATCAGTCCATGTCCCACCATTTGCCCTTCCATAGCACAAGTCAGCTTCATGAGAATACTCTTTGCTTCTATTTTAATCTCTTCCAGGTATGTCATAAAAATATACAAATGTGCAGTGAAATAGAATTGGGAAGACAGCCCAATAAACTACTTAATGATTACTTCGATAAAGGCCACTTAGGGAAAATCTTTATAGTTTCACTAAGTTCTATATTTAAGATGAAGTTTTGAGACCTGATATCTCCTTCCTTCCTTCTTTTCTTTCGCCTCAGCTTCAGTCATGAGAACATTCTCATGCGGTAAGGCCTTCAGTTTCTGCAATTTTATTTTATTTTGTTATTTTCTGCCACGTGGCAGGTACAGCTGAGAAGTCACCTTCAGAAACCACTGAAAATTCTGGCCCCATCTTCCTGTGGGTGCAGCGAACCAGGTTCCAGAGGGCTGTTAGCTGGAGGTTGGGAGGCTAGTGACTGGCTTCACCTTGGAGCTCTGTCTCGTCTCTTACTGCCTTTTATTATACGTCTCTCTCACTTTCTTTCCTTCCTCAGTTTTCCTTCTTGCCCTCTTTTTACCCACATGGTATCACCTTCTTCAGCCCTCTACTTCTCCCCCCTTAATTAATGAAAGGGAGTTTGAAACAAAGGGAAAGAAGAGAAAAGAAGAAAAATTTTATAATACAAAGTTTAAGGCAAAATGTTTAACTCTGTGTCTTTGTATGTTGCCACATCTCTTTAAATTTTTAGAGGATATTAATATTGTCTTGTATTTCGTAAGCTATCTGTACTCTGTGTAGACTCTGGGTTCTTTATTATTCAATTATAAGAGAAGGCAGTACTTGCAAATTTCTGTCAGTCCTGTGAAGCCGAAGAGTCTAGTATTTATTCGTGAACAGCTAGGATGAAGTGGGCGTACAGGTTCAATTCTCCTCCTCCTGTGTGATGCTGTGGCCAGCGTCCAGGGCCAGTCTGTCCAGAATCTCCTATTGCCACTCTGCTTCCCAGGGAGTAGCAGAGCCCAGGCTGTTGACCTGCCCTTCTGCTTCCTCTGTCTCACTATATTCAGAAGTGACTAGCTTGAGTAGATTTTATGTGTTACAAAGCAATTTGCAGAACTTGGGTTTTAATGCTTGCACCAGTCTTTGTAAGCATGATGTATCTGAAGGACAACGTGTAACTGACCCGAGGCTGTCTGGCTTCACTGAGGCTCTTCTGTGAGAATAATGGATTGGTAACTGCAGAGCTGCCTGCGGCTATGGAGAAGCTGTGCTATACTTATATCACCTGCTATTGTTCTCTCTCTGCTTCCACTGCTGCTGCTTTTTCTATTTTTAATAAGTTGCCAATTACTGGGTTTTTGTGGGGATACCAACAGTTCACAGAAATGGGCGCAGGAAAAATGTAGTTACTGTCTAATCTTTATTTGCATTTATCCAGTGAAATTGATACTAAAAGATTCTCAGCAGTTGTTATTTTGAAAGTACTAATGCGTTTTTATCTTACTAAACAGCACTGTTCAGTTTTATCATTTTAAAAACTACATACAGGCACGTGGCAAAGGGCGCTTTGCCCAACATCAGTTTTGATGATGATATAATTTCAGGTCTATTCCTAGACTCAGCCCGCCATGCATGTGTGGAATCTATGATAGAACTAGCCTTACCAATCAATCAGTGGGGAGAGGTGACAAATGACATTGCGGATTAGTGGGGAGAAATGATGGACTTTTCAACAAATGGTGCTGGGGACTCCGTATGATTATATTGTCTCCTAGGGCTGCCACAACAAAATACCACAAACTAGGTGACTAAAAACATCAGAAGTTTCTATTTTCACAGTTCTGGAGGCTAGTAGTCCAAAATCGACACGTTGGCATGGCCAGGCTCCTTTTAGAAGGCACTAGAGAGGAGTCTGTCCTTGCCCCTTCCTAGCTTCCTGTGTTTGTTGGCAGCCCTTGGCGTTCCTCGGCTTACAGCCATATCACTTTAGTTTCTGCCTCTGACTTCACATGATTATTTTGCCTCTGTGTATATGGATCGAGTCAGACACCGTATATAAAAATAATACCAAATGGAGTCAGTAAATATGAAAAGATTTAATACTTCTAGAAACAAATACTTCTAGAACTGTGGCCTTGGGAGAGGGATGTTTTAAACATGATGCAAAAATGCACAAATCATGAGTGAAATTGATACATTCATATTTATTATAATTAAGAACTTACATTCATCAAAAGATACTATAATGAAAGTGAAAGAAAAACTAGGAGAAAATATTTTCAGCATATTGTCAGCAGAGGGTTTGTATACGGAGTACATAAAGAACTACAAATCAATAAGAAAAAGACCTAGTAGAAAAAATAAATAAGTAGAAAAAATCCAAATGGCCAATAAATATAGTGAAAAAATATTCAATTTAAATAATAATCAAGGAAATGAAATTTAAAACAGTGAGATATAATTTTGTGCTTATCAAATTAGCAAAAATTAAAAGATTTCATAATACCAGAGTTTAGTTGAAGATAACAGAATGAGAATTTTGATACTTTTCTGGTGGGAGGATGAATTGTAGTAATAGCCACTTTAGGAACAGTGTAACAATATCCAGTTTGGAAAATGACCCAGCAGGTTGAATGGGGGACACAAATCTACCGCACTGAAGAACTCTTGTGTATATGCTTATATCAGAGACATGTACTGGGATGTTGACAGCAACATTGCATGTAGTAGTACAAATTAGTAGGACATGGGAACCCCAGTGTCCATTGGAAAGAGAATGGATAAATACATTGTGGTATATTAACAATGGAACTCTACAGCATTTACACGAAAGAAATATAACACATCATAGCATAACAAATGAATTTTGGGAACGTAGTGTTGAGTAAGAAAAGCAAGTCACAGAAAAATATAATACAGTCGACCCTTGAACAACACAAATTTGAACTGCGCAGATCTACTTGCACACTTTTTAGAATAAATACTGTAAATGTATTCTCTCTTCCTTATGATTTTCTTAATAACGTTTTCTTTTCTCTAGCTTACTTTATTGTAAGGAAACAGTATGTAATATATATAACATACAAAATACGTATTAATTGACTTTATGTTATCAGTAATATGTTATCGGTAAGGCTTCCAGTTAACAGTTGGCTGTTAGTAGTTAAGTGTTTGGGGAGTCAAAAGTTAAACGTGGATTTTCGACTGTGCGTGTGGTCGGCACCCTTAACCCCCGTGTTGTTCAAGGGTCAACTGTAGTATGATTCCATTTATAAAATTCAAAATGTATAAAACAAAAAATAAATCGTTCAGGTTATAAAGCATCATGTGTTTCAAAGCAAGGGGATGATAAGTGTTCAGTTGAGGGATAGTATACTTATAGAGTAGGAAAAGATGGGGCCATAGAGGGGTACGAGGGGCTCTGGGTACCGGATGTTCTGATCTTGAACTGAGTGGTGGGTACATGAGTTGTTTTTTTTTTTTGTATGCACTAAATAATAATAAAAAACTTTTAAAAATTACCCCCAGAAGCATTATTGTTTTTGAGAGTGGAAGAATAACAGAAATGTCAAGTCTCCATCCAAAAAGTAATTCAAGCACTGAATACTTATTTTTACATGTGTTTTGAATTCTTTGTAAATGAGAGATGCTTGAAAAAGAGAGAAAAGAAAGGCAGACCCAATGATCTTTGTTTGTCCCACGACTTTGGCATTGAGAAGGCTTCTGCTCCTGCAGAGTTGACATTGTGTTTTAGCTGCATGTGAAAGCATATTCACATTTTTAGTGAAGCAACAACATGCCCATCTCCTGTTCATTTTATTATGTCCTGGCATCTAAGTAATTGAGCCAGATGGAAAACGTTTCCCACACTAGGTTCTCTTTCCACTTGTCAGCTATTTAATTTTACTGTCCTCGTTCGCATGTTGATAAGACTTCAAAATGTGTTAGTTAACTCAGTCCACTTTATTCCAGTCGAAGAGGGTAGCAGCCTGTTCTTGGGGCAGCCTTCCTTTGGGACATTTACCTTCCCTCTAAGTTCTCCAGTACAGAAGCTTTTCGTGATCGTTTATACACCTTCTCCTTTCTATTTAAATCATATATTTAATAAGAGTAGGAACAGAGTAAATAAAACTACCTTTATTTCTTCCAGACTTTCTAGATGGAGTTATCTGGCTAGCAATTGAAAAAGCGTAAGCCTTTATCTCACCAAAACAATATGAAAAATTCACTGTTAAGCAAAATAAAAAGAATAAATTAGGAACATAGGCTAGGGAATCAGGCAAATCTGAGTTCAGGCCTCAACTATGCCACATATTTCTATGTGTAAAAACTGTGTAAAGTCTCTGAACTTTCAAGATGGGGTGGTAATAGTTTCAACTTCGTAGTCTAAGGATTAGAGGACTAATCCGTGTAAAGCACGTGATTGTTACTATTGTTATTCTTGGACCTGCCCTAATTTTCATACTGTAAGCAGGGGCATTGGGTCCTTTGGCCGGATATCCCTCCCACCTCCCCATGGCCTCCCCATGTGCCCCTCAGGTTCCGCTGCATACTTCGTCTCTTCCTACAATTTAAGTAGTTGTGTGAGCATGGGCAAATCACATAAAATCTTTGAAATATTGAGGTTTCTGCAACTATAGAACAGATGTCAGTATGGATGTCACAGTTTTGCTACACTGATCAAACAGTCAAGTGGCATGAGACGGTGGACGAGAAAATGCTCTGCCCTGTGTGACACACCGTGGGAACACAGGCGTTCACTGATGACTGTTCTCCCTGACATCCAGCACACTCACACCACCCCCCCTTGATGGGCAGGCTTGTTAATGTTTATTGAATGTACAGTTTGATCTTTATAAAATACCTTTGAAGGTACGTGGCTTGGATAGTTTGCTTAAATTTGGTAAGAGAGTTTGTGAATCAATTTTCACTTCCAGATTCATTGAGAACTATAATCACTTTGATCAGAATTATTTTCTGTAACATTTTTAATGCATTGCTTTCGGTGGTTAAAATGGGTGAGTCCAGAGTCTTAATACTTCCCAAGTATGGTATTTACTGCAGTGGAGACAGCATTAGTCTCAAAGGTGAGAATTGGAAACTGTTAACAAATTGTTGGTAACAAACATTCTTTGATACCCATCTTTCCTAGAACTTAAGGAAATTATGAAGACAGTATAATCGTTTTATATATTGTGGTTTGCTAAGATTTATCCTAGATTTGTCCTTTGTCATCCTCTTCATGCTCCCTGGATAAAGGCATTACTCCCGGGTCTCGGCTTCCATCTCTGTGCACTCTAAGACTTCTGATTCTTGTTACCAGCTGGACCGTTCCTCAGTTAAGTTTCCAAGCCCTTATTCAACATCTTTATCTGGATGCCCCAAAGGCACACAAGTTTTACCACATCTAAAACTGAGCTCATTATCTCCCTGGCCTCCTTCCCCCAGCCCCAGACCTATAGTCTTCTTTTTATGTGCTCCCTTTTGATTGCTAGCTCATTCTTCACCAGTTACCCTAGTCCATGCTCTTGGAAATTATCCTAGACCCGAGTTTCTCAATCTGGGAACACATATGGGGCTGGGTAATGCTTAGTTTAGAGGCCTGTCCTGTGCATTGTAAGGTGTTTAGCAGCCTTCGTGGCCTCTGCCCACTGGGTGCCAGTAGGACCCTGCCCTCTCAGTCATGATAATTAGCTGTCTTCTTCACACATTATCCGATGTCCTGGGGCGGGGGTGGGGGGCCAAATCCTCCCTTTTGAAAATGATCGTTACACTTTTCTCTCTCTTGCCTCACATGTAGTCAGTTACCAAGCCCTTTGATGCTGCTTCCTGCATATCTTTCTGAGATTTCATTTTTCCTTTTTATTCTCATCATTCACATCTTGGTTCAGGTTCTTTTCTCTTGCCTTCACTATTCTAGTGGTACTGGGAACACCATCTTTCTTGAGGAAGACACCATGCTCGATGTGCCTGGTGCTTGACGTATATCATATGTAATTCTTAACACAAGTTTGTTGTAGGTCTCTGAGTTGCAGGCAGCCTAAACCTGGCTCAAACCTTTAAATTCAAAAGAACTTACTGGCCTCTGTCACCAGGAAGCCCAGGACTCCACCCTTCTCTATAGCACTGAGCTGTGCTTGCGTGTGCTTTGCTTGTCTGACAGGCTCTCCCTGCAGGGCGGCTGGCAGCCTGGCAGCCTAGCCTAACTTGTCCTTACAGCCTTCCATCTCAGAGAACAGGGGACTGTCCTCAGAAGAGGCCAGTCCCTCACCTACAGCAAAAACGTGTAGGGAGATAATCTGCATTTTATCAGTAAGGAAACAGGTTCTGAGAAGGGAACCCTGTGCCCAAGGTGTGTTGTGGGTAGAGCTGGGCGAATGATTTCAAAGCAAAACTTTCCCCCTTACTGTGTGCTGGGCCTGACTCATCTGTCCCTTCATCTTATCTCTTCACCTGCCACACAGCCTTCCCTCACTTAAAAGGTTAGCTTTCTGGAATGCAAATTTAATTCTTTAATTACTTTGCTTAGTAGATTACTTCAATGGTTCTTCACCAAGATAAAGTCCAAATTTAGCCTGAAAGGCAAAGCCCTTTGTACTACTGGCCTTTGCTTATCTTAGGCTTATCTCCTGTCATTTCCCTAGGTGTACTTAAGGCCCCAGCCACCCACTGCTTCAAAACATCGTGCTTTTGCAGTTTCCTGGGTATAGTAGAGTGGTTCGAGATCACTGGGAAACGGACAGACCTTGAATCTTGGCACTACCACCTACTAGCCTCGGACCCTGCCTGGAATGCCCTGCCCACTCCGTCCCCATAACTGAAGTCTCTTTAAGACTGTGAACTTGGCCTTTGTTGGAGGGGCCTTGTTGGCCTCTTAATGCCTCGACCCTCATAACTATTCTGTTCTTAGCCTCTGTACTTACTGAAGTTTGCATTCTTCATTACTATCCTCATTGCCAGCATTTGTTATTTTTAAAAAGCACACCTTTGGGAACAGATTAGGTTGGAGTTTTTATGGCCTCTGGGTATGGACCCAGGCCAAGATTGTGGTCTCTGCGTGCTGGGTTTCTACATGCTTCCAGCATGCATCAGCTTCCCTTGTAGCTGCGGCTTTGCTTTGCCCTGCCCTACACCATCTGGGTATTTCTTCTTTTTCAAATTATCTTAAGCAGTGTTGTCCAGTAGAACTTTCTATGATAGAAATAGTCTGTATCTGTGTTGTCCAACCTGATAGTCAGAAAACAGATTTGGCTATTAAACATTTGCAGTGTGGCTGGTGTAACTGAGGAAGTAATTTTTAAATTTTACTTGATTTTAGTTAATTAATATTGCCACATGTGGCCACCATATTGAACAGTTCGGGTCTTAAATGTTAATAATAGCTTAATCCTTCCTATTAAGTAAGATGTTTTGTCTTCTCTAATTTGTTACTTCTGATATTCTCTCTCTCTTTTATGGAAAACTATTCTGTACTTAAATGCCTGCTGCATCTAGAGTAATTAACTTGTATTAAAACTGAATAAAGTACTTAATGCCACTGAACTTGTATTAAAACTGAATAAAGTACTTAATGCCACTGAACTGTACACTTAAAAACAGTTAAAATGGTGAATTTTATGCCATGTGTATTTTACCACGATAAATAATGAGAGAGTGCCTGCGTGGTGAAGGGTCATAAAACCTAAGGTGAAGGGCCATCAGGGAGGTTTTCGCTGAGGAGTCAGCACCCTGAGTCTAGAAGGTATGAACAGTGGTCCAGGGGAAAGAGATGACTAGTAGCCTCCTGACCAGGAAAGGCTGGAGAGCAAGCAGGTATTGGGCCACGAAGAGCCCCAGATGGCAGGCTAAGGAGATGAGGCTTGGTCCTGAAGGCTGTGGAGGGATTTTAAGCAAGCAAAGGACATGTTTGGATTTTATTTTTATAAAGATCACTCTGGCTGCTCTGTGGAAAATGTGTCAGAGGATGGCGAAACTGGATCATGGGAGACGTAATCAGGCTAATAGCAATCACGATCAGAACAGCAGTTAACATTCAGTGTTGCGGTGATTCAGGAGCTGATGAGAGAGTGCAGTGAAGGGGTTAGGAAAGATGCCATCTCTTATTTGAAAAGTAAGATTTTCTTATTCGGAAAGGTCTTCACCCATTTTGCAGTGTGTTACTGTATAGGAATAGCTAACCCAAAGCCAGCTGAGATATCCTTGTCTTTAATCGCTCTTTAAATATGGAAAAAAGAACCCTCGCGTTCACATGACAAATAACGATAGAATATATAAGCTCTTTTCCTCACAGAATAACATAGATAGGTATTAGTAGGGGAGAGCAATGGCTGTGGCTATAGAAGGGACCCTTGTAACAGAACTATTCTATATCTTGTACGTACACACACATGCACACAATAAATGCATATAAAACAGGAAGTCAGTCAGGTTGGTGGATTGTATCACTGTGAATTTCCTGGTTGTGATATTGTACTATAGTTATGTAAGATTTACCATTGGAGGAAACTCAGTGAAGAGAATACAAGACCTCTCTGTTATATCTCAAAAAATTAAAAAGAAAAAAAATGAATAAAGCAGGGCTCCCTTGGAACTTCTGGTTTTCAGTATTTTCCCTTTATCTGGATGTTTCTTCAGTAATTTGTACAGAAATGACTTGTTTTGATTAAATTTGACACCTTGCTAAAGAATATTTAGCTGTCTTGTCAATTCCGAGACATACATTTTTTCTCCACCTTTTAACATCTTCGAAATAAGAATGCATCTTACAATTTATGGAGACTTAGGATTGAGGTGGCAGTTTTCCTTAACGACACCTAAAATATTAGTGTCTTACAATCACTGGTGCCCTAATTTGATACATTTGATTAGTGGGTCATTTGACCATGTTGGAAAAAAATAGTGGCTGGTCAAAGTTTTGTTAGGCACATTTTGGGGGGGGGGTGTGTGAAATATCAGTTATTAAGTGTTTCTCACCCTTCTATAATATATTTTGTGATGTTCAAACTGGGATTCTCCCAGCCACATTTCTGGTTGCCGCCTGGCTCTTCGGCAGGCAGTGCCCACAGGGCTTGTGAGAGGGCGGCTGTAGGGCCAGAGAAGGAAGAAGGAACCTGGTTCTTCCTGTCTGCTTCCTCTTCCCATGAGGGTCACTTCTTTGCCCCAACGGCAGCCACAGTTCCTTCCTAGAGCAGAAGCTGAATCCATTTTCCAGTTTTTCCGATACTTACAGGACCAGCTTCATTGCCCCCCTAAGGCGTTGGCACCGCCAAGTTCCCTGCTCAGAGGCCGGGGCCCTCGCTGAGACTCTTCCCTTTGTTCCCTGCCCTGGGGCCGCTGCCACCTCTGCAACACCTTAGTGTTCTCTCTCTCGGTTTTACTTTTCTGTGACTAGTTAATAACTTTATACCTAGTTAACAATTCTTTGTTAAAATTACGAGTGTGGACTGTCTCCTGCGTGAACTTTGACTGGTACCAGTCAGATCAGCAGAACCAGCAGTATGTGTGGGCTTGGCACCCGAGCTTCTCTCCCATGTGCTTTTGTTCTCTGCAGCCAATGAGCTTTTTGAAGTAGAAATATGATATTCTTCCTGCTTAAACCAGTGGTTGGATGCCCATGTTCTGAGGGGGAAAAAAGAACATCATTCATGGAGCCTGCAGGGCCCTGACTGGGCTGGCCCCCGAGCCTCTTCTCACACTTCCCTTCCCCCAACTCCGTGATCCGGCCACACAGGTCTTACTTCAGTTTGTCAACAGCAAGGCCGGTGGCGGTTCCTCTGCTTGGACTCCTGCTGCATCCCCCACGCCTAGTTAGCGCTTTCTTCCTTTAGTTTAATTGTACCCTCCTCAGGAACCACCCTTCTGCCCTTCCTGGAGGAATACCCTCTGAGTACCTCATGCCCCTTATAGCCTTAGTGGATATTTATGTGCGTTTTTCTCTAATGAATGTCTCTTTCCCCACCTATACCATTAGCTTCATCAAGGGCAGGACTAAGTCAGTGTTTGGGTTTTTTTGTTTCTTTTCTGTGTCCCCAGTGTCTGGCGCATTGTATGTGCTAAAGAAATATTTGTTGATTGAACAGTAAGAAGGGACCAGTTGGTGGTATCTCGATGATGATGTCAATTTTTATTATAAACTAAAATTTTTCAAGGAAGTCTCTCTAGCCGTGCGTCAAATTACTTCATTAAAAACGCTGACAAAGAACCGAACCATGAGAAAAATTCATTTGTTAAAGTGGAAGTCGTAGTATGTTAACATTAGTCTTCTTAATATTCAAATGAAAAGACAGAATATGAAAATCTGTGTACCCCAGTGAAGCCTAATTCTTATAGTAGTTTCTATATTTCCAATCCCTCCTTAAAAGACAAATATAAAATTATCCTTCTTTCTTTGAGCTGCCACTAGTCTCAAATTGGAGATTTTGCTGAACCCACAATGTCTGGATATTTGCTCTTCTGAAATTTTTTCTCTTAACCCAGTACAGCACCCAGTGTTTAATGCAGCTATGCCTTAATCTTCCTTTCCTCTAAGTCTCAAGGTCTTGGTCACGTGGACAAACGCTTCTGCGCAAGCTACGGGACCCTGCATGTATCCTTCTAGAGCCCATTACCACACTCTGAAAATTCCTTCTGACTTTAGGAGCATTTCCTTCATCGCTTGTCTTCTATCACTGAATAATTGTCATCAACCATTTTGTAGTTAACAATGAAAAAGTAGAGACTTTTACCCCCAAATTACTCCTTTGTTAAAACTGGATTTTACTAATTCTCTAAAACCACCATAAAATGTTAGGACTGAAAGGAACCTGACATCATCTAGCCCGGTTCTCATACATGTGAGAGCCAGAGCAGATGAGTGAGCTGCCTAGGTCCCATGGAGTGTCGGAGACAGAGCCTGAACCTGGCTCCATACACCCTGGCTCACGTGTCAGTGAGGACTGCAAACCTGCTGTGTGTAAGGCAATGTCAGGAATTTCTTTCTAGGCCAGTCCTCTAGAACTGACACATCCAAATCAGCATTGCTTTTAAAAAGCAGACTGTGTAGATATGGAAAAAAGTGCCCTAGCACTGGTAGGTTTTGAAAGAGGAGTTCCCAGACTTTCTGAGCCAATTAAATATGACTAGAATAAGCACATAACCCTTCAAGATAAATGCTTCAAAGAGGGCAAAACTTATTTGTCTCAGTAAATCCTGGTATGATTGTCAAGATCTCAGGCTTATTTCTTTATATTTTCAGTGTGCTTATAATATACTTAGAGACAGTGACCTAATTTCATAATATATACTATAAATAATATTTAAAATCATATTACATAGCACCTTATCGCCTATCAAATGATAGTAAGGACTAGAAATTCTGAGCAGGATAGGAAAGCGCTGCCAGGAAAGCTTTTGTGGGTGAGAAACATAAGTTAGCCCCTGGTGTAGTTGGACAGACGTCATCTTGATACCTTCGTTTTACCAAGCATTTCTTGAGCGCCTTTCTTTGACTAAGCACGAATGGCATTGGGAGACCAGAGAAAAGGCAGAAGGTGACAGTGGGTTCTGGTAACCAGAGGCGAAAGTTTGTACAGGGAGGTATGGTAGAGGAGATGGAGCCACATGAATGGCAGGCTTGAAGAGCCAGGTTCAGGAGTGGAGGCTTGATCATAATAGCTAGTAGGATAAATTCATTGGCAAATTGGGACTGCCTTTTGAGCAGTAGGCAGAAACCGGACTTCCTAGGCATTCTAGGAAGCAAGTTCACCTGTCTCTTGAGTTTTCAGGCTGATCTGGGCAGATGACATCACATACACTCATAAAAGAGTCAAGTTGCTGTTAAAGGCAGTTACCTGATTAAAAATCAAATGAACCTTTATTGTTGCAATTACCCTCTTATGTAGATATTGTTTACCAATTCCTCTCTGGAATACCGGGCTGAACTCCTTGAAGGCAGGGCCTATGTCTGTTCATCCCTGTATCCCCAGGGCCAGTGTAATAATACCTGGCACTTAGTAGGTGAACAATGAATATTTGCTTAGAAAAAATGAATAAGTGCTCTGGGCTTTAGGAATCCTTTGGATCTAACAGGAAGACTGGAAGAGATGAGACTCGAGAGAGGAAACTTCAGCTGGTTGGAAACAATATATAAAGGAGCAAAACAGTCATTTCTGGAGGTGGGAATAACCTAAGTGAAGGCCGGGGCTTAGGAATGTGGACAGGAGGCCCCGCAGGAGGCCAGAGGCCCTTTTATTGCATGGGGAGAACAGGAAGAGTTCTGGACATGATGGCAGGTGCTGTCCCCTTTCATATTGTGTAGGCATTCCCCGTGGACCCCTCGTCTCACACACCACCACCACCCTCCCCGCCCTGGCCAGCATCTGCTCTGCTGCCATCCACCCTGCAGACTTTGGCTTACACTCAACAGCTTGGGTCCTACCTTGTGCTTTTTAGACTGGGTCTTTCCTCTCCCTAGATGACTTTTTTCCCCATGTGGCTTTTTTTCAACATTCAGCACTCAGATGTCACCTGCTCAGAAGCCATCCCTCAGTGTATCCGAAGCGTTCCCTTATCTTATCCAAAAGAACCCATTTTCTGCCCTTTGCATACTCTGCCCCATTACCCTATCTGGTTTATTTTCTTCTTAGTATTAATCACGACTAAGATCATATTATTCATTAGTCTGCCAGTTTAATGCCTATTGTCCCTTACTGGAGGAATAGAAGCACTTTTTCTCTTTTTCTCCTCTATCCTGAGTACCCAGAACAAGGTAGGGCGTGTAGGTGGCACTAAATGAACGCATGGGAAAAATAGATTTTATTACAGAGGAAGACCCTTTGTTTTAAACAAATCGTTTATAAACGTAGGAACTTTATTGCAACAAATTATAATACAGCTCACAACTGATCTCACTGAGAAACGCTGCTGTAGTAGACGAGGGCGGAGCTTGGATCTAGGAGCATTTGAGCACGTCCTAGCTTGAATGCTCTGGCCTCCCGAACTCTGTCTAAATCTTTGCTGGTTGCTCATGGGTTATGGAATGTGTAGTAGGCAGTCCTTGCCGAAGGATCCCCAGACTCTTGATAGCTGAGGGCCCTGAAGGTGGAGCCAGAATCCCAAGAGTGACCAGGAGCCAGGATGCAGGGCAAGACAGCGAGCGAGCGGGTAGACTCGTGCATTTTCTTCCTCCTTTGAAGGAGGGGTGGAAGTTTGGGTGAGCCCGCTTCACTCCCCACCTGCCGAGGAGCCTTTGTCACTGTGTCAGTGACTTAGAGGGAGGGAGAGACTGTCTGAATCTACCTCGCTGGAGGCAGTGAATAGTTTTGGGAGTATGTGTGCCCACAATTGTTCAGGTGTTTGCTTAAATCATTTTATTTTCTTGGAAATTTTTTTACCTTTTGGTTATCACCTTTACAGTTTAGTTTTGGTACTCAATGTTTCATTTCCCTTCTCCTTTCATCTTTTTTTTTTTTTTTTTTTTTTGAGCAAAAGATGCACATATAACTGTGGCAAGCTTAACTGTGGAAACCTCAGGTTGGCCAGAATCGGCAGGCTTTGCTAATGTGCTTTCTTTCTTCACTTTCCCTTTTAAAGCCTTTGTTTTAGGAAAAAGGAAATTGGTGTGTTGAGAAAGCAGTTTTAGCTTTTCAAGATCGGACTCGTTGGTCTCTTGGTAAGGGCCCTGGGCATGTCAAATAAAATGAGTAAAAAAAGCTAAAGCAGGCGTGTAGGGGAGAGCAAATAGCCGTAAACTTGAACCCCAGAGCGGAACCTGATATGCTCTTAGTGAAGAGGCTTGGCCATTCCTTGGCAGCTTTAGGTTTCCCAAAGATGGTGACATTCTTCTAAAGCATCAGTCCCCAGCCTTTGTGGTACCAGGGACCGGTTCGTTCGCTCACCCGCCGCTCACCTCCTGCGGTGCAGCCTGGTTCCAGGGGTTGGGGACCCCTGTTCTAAAGTGTCCTTTCTCCCTCCCACCTTCCCCACCACCCCAGCCCTCCCCCGCTCCGCCCCCATTCTGTCGCTACTCGGCCTTCTGTACTACGTCTAGACACTCAGGCCGGAGATCCCAGCTCTTCCACCTTTCCCTGTGACACAGCATAACATAGTTTTCTTTTTGTCAGGGCAGTTGTTTCCTTATTTTAGGTACACGAATTGTTTGACAGTGGTACTTACCTGTATTTCTAAAACAGGTCTCCAGTGTCTGGCAGATGTTTGAGGAATCACATTCCTAGACCAGCTGACTGCTCAGAAAATAGATAGTGCAGATTTGGTTAGTTGTTTTCTCTCTTGGTGATAGTACCGTTAGGCGAAGATCGTTGGTACCTTCTTCCCCGCTTTATTAATTCCTCCTGTCTACCAGCTGCCTGCCGCCCCTTGTTCCAGGTTCCCACTGGACGATGTGCCCAAGCCTGCCCTCGTTCTAGGCGTTCTGTGTATTAGAATTAAACAACTGCTTGGTGAACATGGAGTGTACATAAAAGGTGATTTGATGAAAGATTTTAGTGGTCAGCGTTCTGAAGTTAAAGTGTCCTGGCCTATCTGTCTCTTTTTCCATTTTAAGGTGTGGCCAGGAGGCAGGATGACTCATACCTAATAGTGGGGCACTTTCCACCCTGGGAGAAGTAGATACAGCATAAATTCTTACTCTTTGGCATCTCCCCTGACCACCTCTCATGCGGTATTCTGTCTTCACACCATTTGATAGCCTCCCTCACGGAGGTAAAAGTAGGGAGTCTCTGAAACCACTTCCTGACCATGTGAGCTTATTGTAAGGAGGGTTTCATTCCATCATGGCTGATCTGGACAGCCTGCACGTTCCTGTGTGGTGGACCATGCAGTCCCCTCTAGGCCACAACATGAAATGCCGTGGTATGGGAAATACAGGTTTAAAGGGGATGGGGAGGCAACAAAGGGGCAATTTCTTGGCCATTTGAAGGCTTTGACTAGAACAAAAAGAAAGCGGGGGTGGAGGGGGATGCATCCCAGGTGCGAGCCAGAGAGGCCAAGGGACGTGGGGCTTGTCTGGGGACTGGAAGGTTCTCCCAGGGAAATTGTGGCTCCTTGCTGAAGCCTGGCCGTGATCTTGCTTCTGAACTCAGGATAGCGTTATTGCTTTGACCATGCATTTGACTCCCAGGTCCATTTTATATTGCTTATTCAGATACATTTTTGGATTATCATTTTTTTATTTTAACTTTTTATTTTGAAATAATCGTAGATTCACATGGACCTATAAGAAATAACAGTAAAAAAAAAAAAAAAGGTTGTAAGAAATACTCTTATGTACCCTCTACTATTTCCCCCAATGGTAACTTCTTGCTGTATTATCTCTTTTTAAAATTCAGTTTATCTAGTCAGTAGGGGTAAACAGTTGTCTTATAACCACCTACCTTTTCCTTTTCTGAAACATTACTAGTTTTTTATGTTTCTGGAGAGAGTCTCTATTCATATGTAAAGAATTACATATAAGCCCCCTTTTCTGATACACATGATAGCATAAAGTACACTTTTTTGCATCTTGCTTTTTAAATTTAACAATATATCTTGAAGATCTGTCTTCATTAGTATATCAAGGACGTCCTTTTATAATTGCATAGTATTCCCTTGTGTGAATAAGCTATAATTTATTTAACCAGTCTCCTAATTGTCGGACTGTTTCCAATCTTTTGCCATTATAAACATGTTGCAATGAATATACTTTACATACATAATTTCCCACACGTGTAATTATTTTCCTCTAATATATTCCTAGAAGTGAGATAGCTGGGTCAAAGCCTATGTAACACTTTAATTTCGACAGATAACTGTCAAATTGTCCTCTGTAGAGATTGTACCAGTTTATTCTCACCACCAGTATATGTGAATGCCTTTTTCCCTGTCTCCTTTGATAGCATTGTGTTTTTACCAAATTTTGTCTTCAACAATTGGTAAGCAAAAAGTGGTATCAGTATAGTTTTAATATGCTATTCTCTTATAGGGAATGCAATAAATCATCTTTTCAGTTGTTTTCAAACTCTTTATTTCCTTCTCTGTGAACTGTCTGTTTATATCCTTCACTCACTTTTCTATAGAATTGTTGGTCTTTTCCTTATTGATTTGTAAGAGCTCTTTATGTATTATGGACCTTAGCTCTTTGTGATATAAATTGTTAATATTTTTCCCAGCAAATACTGATTTTATCATGGCAATTGTTTTAAAGTTTTTATATATCTGTAGTTTATACAGATATAGCAATCATTTCTTTATGGGTTTTGAGTTTGTGTCGTAGTCAGAAAGCCTTTGTTCATTCTGCAATTATGGAAAGAAAAATTAAGCACAGTTTCTTCAAGTGCTTTAATGGTTTCCTTCCTTCCTTCCTTCCTTCCTTCCTTCCTTCCTTCCTTCCTTCCTTCCTTCCTTCCTTCCTTCCCTCTTTCCTTCATTTCTTTCTTCTTTCTCCATCTGGAGTCTGTTTGCATGTGAAGTGTGATTTATGGATCTAATTTTATATAGGGGTCATGCCTTCTCAGGAATCCTATGTGTCTCGTGCC
>NW_011888926.1:2698747-2702584 GCF_000151845.1 Pteropus vampyrus | reverse complement strand
CTTCCTTCCTTCCTTCCTTCCTTCCTTCCTTCCTTCCTTCCTTCCTTCCTTCCTTCCTTCCTTCCTTCCTTCCTTCCTGTTAAAATCTTTCCTCCATCTGGAGTCTGTTTGCATGTGAAGTGTGATTTATGGATCTAATTTTATATAGGGGTCATGCCTTCTCAGGAATCCTATGTGTCTCGTGCCTCTTTGTGTTACCTGTGCTCCTTCTCTGGTGCTTTATGCGTAATAGGTGCTTGATACAGAAGACACTACTGCCAGAAGCACAATAGCAACCCTGGGCTGGGTATTGTTATTTGTAATTATCTCTTTCTAATTATTTCTCTCTCTCATTATGGCCAGCCATGATCTCTGATCCACACAGCTTCAAGATAGGTAGTGAAGCCCCCATTATATAGGTACAGAAGCTGACTTAGAGGCCAGATAATTTGCCCAAGTTCCTGCCATTAGTGTCTGGACCTAAGATAAATACAATTAGATCTTAAAACCCTCGCACTTCAAATCCCGTGTGTTTTCTCTTTACCCAATGACCTTGGTAGAGGGCTCTGCTTGTTGTAATGGATCACGCTTTGATGTGAGATTGTGGGAGGTAGAATCAAGGAAATGTTGCAAACTGAGGGTCCTGAAACACAAAGAAATACGTAAATACTGCACACATTTGTTAAGGGAGTTCCTGTACGCAAATGACATATTGAATGTGTAATTCTTAACGAAAAGTGGGAAAAAAGATCTTCGATACCTTGTCTAAGAGAAACTTAAGTATTCTCAGAAAAATATGATATTTAAACATAGCTATTACTGAGATTATTTGTGAAAAATTACAATGATAGATCATTCAATAAAAATTTTCCTCAGATACATAAATAGAAATCAGGTACAAAACTGTACATATAGTGAGACTTAAATATCATCTTAAATGGAGGTAGGCATCCTGTATCTGAACCTGAGGAGTTAAACACAGGTATGTGTTGGTTTAGCTGTTACCAAAAGGCCGTATGTAAATAATATTTTAAATTTTGAGTCATTTTCCCACGATGTATAATTTTAGTTGAAGAATTGGGTCAAGTTCATGAGATAGCTTTACCATGTATCTGGTTACTTATTGACATTAAACATGCTTATCTTTCAGAAATATACATTTCCCTCAAAGTAATTCAATTATTATCATTCAGTTTGCTAAATTTAAATGCCGACTGCTGGCACACAAGAACAAGACTTTCCCTTTTTACTATTCTGAAAATAGAGCACAAATTAAAACCATTGAGAAGTAGGGTACGACTGTCACCTGTGGAATTCTGAATTCAGAGTTCATTTCCTTCGCTGCTAATTTTTTCAATACCAAGATAAGTGTCACAAATAGCACCCTTTCTTAGAGGGTTTCCAGAATTAGAATAACAGGCACAAACTTAATAAAACGGTAGTGGTGCAGGAAGCTTCCACACTGCCTGTCTCACTCACTGTTTGCAGTAGGTGCTGTGTGATCCCAAAGTCCAAATCTCTCCCATTTAATGTCTCGCATAAAAAACTTGGATTGTTTCCCCCTAAGATACAGATCTAGAAAGGTGTACAAAAATCACTTTCCTTGGTGGGCCACATTATGACAACACCTTCCTAACCTTGCCTGCTTCTTTTGTCAACGTGGTATGACATTAGCCTTACCCTGGGTCAGAAGAGAGCCAAATGAAATATTGTTTGAATTCTCTCCTTTTTTTATTACTTAGGTTTAAGTAATGCTTTTAAAGATTTCCCTGCATATTATTTAGCCTCATTTCTTATGTGTGCAAGTGTAGCCCCAAGAGAGAATGTGGCTTGATCAGGAGACAGAAGGGTCCAGAGCCTGAGGGTAACAGGTCCCAGTTGAGGGCACATACTTCCCAACTCTCTTCCCTTGTGTTGGTGACCACAGACCTTGCAGAACCTTCCATACTTCTCCCTTGGGAGTGCACACACAGGAATGAACCTTAGAGCAAGGCTTCGATCAGCCTCTTCAAAGATGAGGCCCTGGTACAGATGGACATGTTTAAACCGCTGCGGGCAGAGATGTCCTGTCCACTGAGCCTCTCTCTTTGCACATGGATGCCACGTACCTTACAGTCATATGTCACGCTTTAGTTGCTTTAAAATCGCCTTTTAATGGAGTTTCAGCTTAATGTAATTTTGGTTAAATTGCTAACAATCTTGTTCATTTCAGATGTCAGTTATTATTATTTATTCTTTTAATATAATAATTGCATTGGCCCATGTGTGGAAGCAGGCAAAGAAGGGGGAGAAGCTACGTGAAAACAAAAGCAGCCCCACTCTACTGTTGATAAGTTGTCAGTTCTTCCAAATAACATGGGCCTCACAACTATGGATTCTGATTGATAAACATCTTCTTTTCGGCTGAGGAACTGTATTTCATCACTGTCCGTGGATTTCCAAAGCCCTGGCGCAGACCGCTGGCCTTCGTTTCTCCTCGCTTTCTTCGCTGTTGCACGCGAAGGGTAGAGAGCGCTTCTCTGGCTTTTGTGGGTTTGTCTGGCCCTTAAGGTTTAAGCATAGTTTTTAGTGGTTCCGGGATATAAATATTAGAGTATGATGCTGTTCCTTAGCCCATTTGGATATTTATAAAACTATTCCTAATTCCAGACTGCCTTTAGGAGCCTTGCATACTAATTGTAGTATATGGGGAAGTACTTTCAGGAGTAAGATGGGAGATTTATTCACCAAATCTTAGCACGGTAAAACCTAAGGGGTTCTTTGAACTTGCAGAAGCTTGGTGTAAAGCAAGCAAAACTACAAGAATAGTTCAGAAAATAGCGGATTTGATTCTGAGTTACAACACAAACACGCCATGTAGACATTTCCAATTTAATGAAACCTCATGAGAAAATCCAGTGAAGATGCCTGTAGTTTATGGGGATCCTGAGCAATGAAATGGAAAGGTAAAGGTCTAAAAATTCAAACATTTGAATTAGAAAGCTTTCTTTCACAGGAGGCTTCATTGCATTTAAAAATGAAACTTTATACTCATTGTAGGAACATTATCTACGCATAAGCTCCGATTTAATGATTTGCCATGTTAGGGAACAGTGTGCACACCTTGGGTGAAATTTCAACTGATAAAAGAGATCTCATTTGTACTGGTATATATTAGTCAGGGCTGACAGGAAAACAAGCCATTCAAGGTATTCCATGTAGGGAAGATTTCTTTTTCCTATTATCCTTTTTCTTTTAGCCCCTTATTGACGTATAATTGACATATAATAAACAGCTTATATTTGAAGTGTTCAGTAGACACTAAATGTTGAACTATGTATACAAGAGAAAAGGAATGTATCTTTATCTCCCAGAGTCTGTGCCCATTTGTCAGTCATCCTTCCCACCATTCCCAGCCCCTCCCCAACCCCCAGGAAACCACTGATCTCTTTGTGTCACTATAGATTAGTCTGCGTTTTCTAGAATTTTATACAAGTGGAACAGACAACACTTTTGTCTGGTGTCTTCCCTCAGGACAATTGTTTTAAGGCTCATCATGTCGTGCGTATCAATAGTTCATTCCTCTGATTACCAAGTAGTAGTTCATTGTGTGCTGTGCCACGACTTATTTATCCACTCACCTGCTGGTGCACATCTGAGTAGTTTCCCGTTTTCAGCTATTACAAATAAAGCTACTGTGAGTATTCATTTAGAAGTCTTCGCAGTAGACGTAGGCTTGGAATGGCTGGGTCCAATATGGTAAGTGTATGTTTAACTTTAAGAAACTGCTAAACATTTCCAAAGTGGTTGTACCATTTTATGTTCCCAGCATGAGAGTTCTAGTTGCCAAAACTTGATATGGCCAGGTTTTTATATTTT
>NW_011888926.1:2603849-2698617 GCF_000151845.1 Pteropus vampyrus | reverse complement strand
CTTTGTTTTTTCTTAAGACTGATAATGTTGAATATCTGTCTATGTGCTTATTTGCTATGTTTATATTTTCTTTGGCGAAGTGTCTGTTCAAATCTTTTGCCCACTTAAAAAATTGAGTTGTTTTCTTACTACCGAGTTTTGAGAGTTCTTTATAAGGTATATATCTAGACAGAATTCTTTCTTTTTTTTTCATGGTGACATTGGTTAGCGAAATCCACTTTAACAATAAGGCATATGTATATTTACACTGTGCGCAGAATTCTTTACCAGATATGTGATTTACAAATATTTTTTCCCAGTCTGCAGCTCTTTTCATTCTTGTAATAGTATCTTTTGAAAAGCAGAAGTCCTTAATTTTGATGCGTCAAATTTATCAATTTTTTCTTTTTATAGATTGTACTTCTTGGTAGTGTATCTAAGAAATAATTTGCCTAACCCAAGGTCACAAAGATTTTCTCCTAGAAAACATCTTTCCTGATTTGTTCTAGTTTTAGGTTTTATATTGAAGTCTACGATCCATTTTGAGTTGATTTTTGTAGATAGTACAAGGTAGAGATTTAAGGTTCTTTTTTTACATATGGCTATCCAGATGTTTCCATACCATTTGTTGAAAAGACTGTCTTTTCTCCACTGGATTGTCTTGGTACCTTTTTTGAAAAAAAGCTGTCCATCCCGTGTAGATCTGTTTTTGGAATGTATTTTCTCCCATTGAACTTTTTGTCTATATCTTGGTGCCTAAATCATACTGTCTAAATTACTGTATCTTTACAATAAGTCTGGGTGTCAGGTTGTATAAGTCCTACAACTTTGTTCTTTTTAAAAAGTTGTTAGCTATTCTAGGTCATTACGAATTTTGAAATGAGCTTGTCAGTTTCTACAAATAAAAAGTCCTGCTGGGATTTTCATAGGGACTATTTTGAATCTATAAATTAATTTTGGGAGAATTTATATCTTAACAATATTGAGCCTTCCATAAGTGCAATATATCTATTAACTAATTTAGGTTTTTAAATTTTTCTCAGCAACGTTTTATAGTTGTCATTGTGCGGCAGTTGCACATTTTTTTGTCAGATTTACCCTACGTCCTTCATAAGTTTTGATGTTACTGTAAATAGGATTTTTTAAAATTTCAGTTTCTGATTGTTTGTTGCTAATACATAGATGTGATTTTATATGTGATTTTTATATCCTACAACCTTGCTAAAGTCATTATTCTGGTAGCTTTTTTGTAGATTCTATTATATCTTTTAAGAAGGAAAGGTTATAATATAGAGAGTTAAAGGCTCAGACAACCATTAGAAAGTCTGGGCGGTGGAGCGGATTCAAGGAGGCCACTGTCATTGTTGACGAAGTCGAGTGCCAGGTTCTCAGGAAAGCAGTGATCTCAGCTGCCTGCAATTCCAGTATGGCTTTAACTCATCTGGAAGCTACTATAAAAGTGAGAAATCCTGTCTACTGATGGCCTGTGTGTCTGCTTGCAATTGTTTTCAAAGAGCGTTAACCTCTCTTCTGCCTTCCGAATCTCAAGTGGGTGCCTCTGGTTGGCAGTGTCTAACCCAGAACAAATGGAAAATGGGATTCTGGGAAATGTAGTTCTAGGTCTTTTCCTGCAATGCAGGGAAGACTGTAGGAGGTGGTGATTCCAGGCTGACAGACAGTCTGGCACACAGAGCATTAATAGAGTTACATGTAAGATCTTGCACTTGGGCGTGGAGAGGCGACTTAGCGGTGCTATGTTAGATGGCTATAACTCAAGAAGATGTGATTTCCAAGAAGGCAAATGGGTTCTTTGACATTATGGGCATTGGTATATTATCTGGGACAGTGAAGTGGTAGGTCTTCTCTGCATGCTACTGCCTTGCCCAAGCTTGGATGAGTGTAGACAAACTGGAACATGTTTTTAGGGGCTAATGACCCCAGTGGTGAGGGGAGTAGAAAACCAGGTGAGAATGCCTCAGGGGTGTGTGATGGATAACTGCAAATATTTAGAAGACTTGTTCTTTGCAGTCTGAAAAGGAAGGCTTAGGACCAGTGAGTAGGAGCTTTAAGGAGACACTTTCTAAGGTAAGTGCATAGCTGTACTGCGATGGGAGGTCAGGCGTTTCCTTTGTTAGAGATTGTTGGGCTGTCTGGCGAGAGTACATAGGCTTAAGGAGAGGGATTTCAATTTAGATGTTCCTCAGGCACCATTCTTAACTCCAAAGTTCTTTGCAGGGAAAAATCCCCTAAATCATTGGTTACAACTTTTGCCACATGGACTTTCTGAAAATGAAATAGAGTTCTTTTAAATATATTATCTTACTTTATTTGGTTTGAGTAATTCTAAATAAACCCATTTCTTACATGTGCCTCAAAATAGAGAAAGTGGGAAATTTGTGAGACGCTTAGAGTCGGAGGCTGGGTGTGCAGAAGTCTTATTGTCATATTTCATTGATTGTGAAACTTGCATTCTTTACATGCTTGACATCGCTGACATCTGCATGCAGGTGATGGTACTTTTCAACTATTGATGCCTAACATTTGCTGTCATCACATTTTTTTTTTTTGCATGCACAGATTTGGTCCTAGCTATTCCTAATGTCATTTGAATGGAATCCTGTGTACATTTGATGCTATATGAGTTCTTTAATTGCCTTTTAATATATTGTCATAAAGATTACCTTGTAATTTGGCACTAAAATACAGATGGGCATAACAAGGCATAAGCTTGATATGCATAAAGGTTATTTATCCTTGGAGGAATGACTACAATTCTATATTTTCTTAGAAAGAAACAACCAAGTGTATGAAATCTGTGCTATTCAAGGTAAAGTCCAGGGATCAGCAGCTCATTAGAAATGGAGATAGGTCTCAACCCACATCTACTAAATAAGAATCTGCATTTTAACAAGATTCCTGTTAAAGTTTGAGAAGCATTGCTTTACACAGCTTCATATGGGAAGATAACCCTTATGTGGAAGGAGCCGTGTTGAATTTTTTTTCTATGGGCCACTCAGTGCTAGAATGATTTTTATGCCTCAGTGCTATTTGGCCTTATCTACTAATTTGATATCATGTGCAAATTACATTAGCAGCCTATTAAATTCCCTCAGTCAGATCCAGCAAATGAAAAAATGTTAAGAACAAATCCAACACATTTATTTGGAGTACCCTCCTATGTAATTTCTTCTGCCTGAATGAATATGTTCTAATATACTATCTTTACATTTTTAATTAAAAACATTCTAAATAGATACTTCAAGCACTTTACTTTTTTCATTGTATTTCTTTTGTTCATTTTCCTCACCCCAAATATATGTGTGATATCAGCCCTTAATTGGTTATGATTGTTAATGGTTTTGTGTCTAGTTATTTTCTTACTGCTTTATAAATTACCAAGATTACCAATTGTCTTTTAAGAAAATAAATGCTGTACGAGTCACATATATTAGATGTGATTTGGAAACTATATAACTCTGTGTTGGACTGAGTTCTTAGTGTGCAGATAGTAGCATTCATTCTCACTGGTGTCGGGGATCTATTAAATGGTGACGCTGTCTCACAGATCCTTGGGAACCACACCACGGATCTGGGGGCCCCACAGGAGCCTTTTCCTCTTCCTGTACATCCAGGCAACCACTGTTACAGGGGTCCACCCCAGGACTGCATGGTCTCTGCCATGCTCCCTGGGAGGTGGATGCCCTCCACCCTGTCCATTTCTTGTTAACGTCACACTTGAGCACAATTTATTGGTAGAACGTAAATCCCATCTCAGACTCTACAGTTATGAGGGAGTTTGGGAAGTAGACCAGAAGGGGCTTGGAATTGGAGTAGGCTAAGCTGATGCACGTGTCCTCCACAAAGTCACATCATAGCTTCTGTTACTATTATGTCACTGACATTCTTAGTAAAAGAATTACGTTATGAATTATGTGGAGGAACATTTTAAATATGCCTATGATATCATATTTATATATCTAATGTACTTAAGGCACGGAATCTTGATTGGTAAAACTATAACAGTTTGGACATGTTAGGGGTGAAGTTTTGATTCTAGAATATTTTTGGAAATACATATCTATGAATGTCAGGACTAAACGATTTCTAAGGTTCTTTTTGACTCTTAAGTGACTTTTATAAAGAGCTATTTAAAAAATTGTTTAAAGTAAAAGTCTTTGAAAAAATGTAAACAGATGACTAAAAGAGGAATCAATGTTAGAGGCGCTTTTTTTTTTTAATTAAAATTTTTATTGAGATCATTGTAGATTCACGTGCACTAGTAAGAACTAACACACAGAAATTCCATGTGGCCTTTACCCAGTTTCTGCCAATGCACTTCTCCAGCTCAGGAGCAAGCCTTCTACTTAACTATTCCCTCCACCTGGTCAGTCACTCATTTCTCAGATAGTTTTCTTCATTTAGATCTCTACTCAGACGTCAGTCCCTCAGGAGTTGGTGAACCTTTCAGGTAAAGGAACCTATCTTCTTCCCTGTCCCTTCCCTCTTGGTGACTCTCTATTCCCTTTCTTAGCTTTACTCTCTTCATGGCATGCATAATGATTTTCTGGCCTTACGTGTTTGTTTTGGCTACCTCCCATCCAGAATAGCAGTCAAGGGCGGGAACTCTCTCTTTTACACACTGTTACATCCCCAGTGCTAAGATCAGTGCCTGGCTCGTGGTAGTAACTCAGTGTATGTTTGTTAAATGGTTTAACTAGTTGTTCTGAAGCTTTTCTCGTCAATACCTTGTTCCCTGAGAGGGATCGAGAAGTGTCACTCAGTCTGTAATAGCCCATTTCTGTAATATTTACATGGAGGGCTTACTGTGTTCCTGGTATTTGTGCTCAGTACATATCAAAGAAGAGTAAGGTCAGCCCCATGTGTTCAGGGACTTCATCAGTAGCAAATGTCAGCTCACTGTCCTACAGTGTGCTGAGTGCTCTGAGGGAGGCCTGCCAGTCACCTGTGAGGACAGAAGCAGGAGCCTCTGAAATATTGATACCTGAGGAGAGACGCAGGCTGAGATTGGAGCTGAGAACAGAGATGTTGAAGTGTCGGTTGTGTATGTGTGTATCCTGGTGCCAGTTTGGTTTCTTATTCAGTTGTCAGAAAATGTGTCCTGGTAAATTTGAAAAACGCAGTTACTCTAAGGAGGGCCCCTTCTACCTGTCTACTCTCTATAGTCTTGAGGGAGTTTGTCTTAAACCTTTCAGCACTTTCTCCCTACCTCCTGTTCCAGCCTCCTTGCCAGGCACACCAGTCTCAGTCCTTTACATTTGCCGTTCCCTCTCTGCCCGCTTCCAGACATCCGCATGTCCTTTGCCTCAGCGGGTTTCCATTCATAGGCCGCCCCATCCGAGAAGCCTTCTCTAACCATCACATGTATGATGGCGCCCTCTCCCCTGCCTGTCATTCTCCATCAGCTTACCCAACCCGGTCTCTTTGGGGCACTTGTTGCCACCTGAAATGCATATGTTATACATGTACTTTGTTGTGTATCTTACTTGGTTGTCTCTCTCCCACACTGGAGCTTTTGTTCCTGCTGTGTTTCCAGCACTTAGAAAAGTGCCTGGCTCATGTTTCGTTCCCGGTAAACCTTTGTTAAAGGAACGAATCACTTCCTGGGCCTCCTGGTAGAAGGGAAATGAAACACAGGAGCCCCCTCACCAGTCTCTGCTTCCCAGAGCCCTGCTCAAAGCAGCCACGCAACAGAAAAGTCATTGCATGTGCTCTGATGCTGCCCGTGACTGCCAGCATCTGCCTTGGAACTCCTCGAGGGCCGGGCAAGAGGCAGGGCTGGAGTAGTGGGTGTGCAGAGGAGGGCATGTTTCTCGTGAATTGGATTTGTCAGGGGAGGTTTCCTTGAAGCAGATGAATGTTGAGCCAAAACTTGACAACAGGGTAAGATGTGACTGGCAACAAAAAGGAAGGAGGAAGGTGTTTATGTCAGGTATGAAGGATGGATGAAGGGAAAAGGTGGAAGTTGGAACTGTACTATGAGTGTCCTTGAGTGTCAGCTCTAGGGAGTGGTCACCTAGATCTGACTCTCTTTACTTCCTTGCACGGTCTTGGACCCTTGGAGGCTTTGGCCGTGTGATGAAGAAGGTTTTTTGGGCTGTCAGCATCGTTCGTCTGTGTTCTGAACTTGTGTACAGAAAAGGATTCTTGCTCTGCCTCAGCTCAGGCAAATATTGGATATTTCCTCTATTCAAGTACTGCCTTTCTCAATAAACAAGTCACTTGTACATCTTGGAACTAACTAACGGTCATTTAAAAAGAAGAAGAAAACACTGTTGTGTTTTCTTGACTTTAGACATCCTTAAGAGCAGGTTGGCTTTTTACCATTCTGGATTTATTCTAGATTACACTGTTTGCACTTGCATCTAGCTGTGGACTTAGAGATGGGAAAAATATGAATGACTTTTCCTGCTTTCACACTTAGAAGCAGTTATGGTTAAGTAGGACCTGCCTAGTCACCTGGCATTTGTATTTGGTTGCTGTAAGAGTGGTTTGATTTTTGAGGTATAAATAGATAATATTTTAAAGTTTAGGCTTAAATACAAAATTTTAGAGCAGTAGTTCTCAGTCCTAGCTACATGGTAGGACCACCTGGATGGGGGTGCTTTTAAAAAAAATCCTCAGAGATTTTTCTATGTAATTGATCTGGGATGCTGTCTAGGTAATGGTTTTGTTGATGTTTACCTTTTGGATCTTTTTTGGGATGAGGGGGGACAATCTTGTACTTAAAGTTGCAAGTATGATTTTTTAAAAAAAAACTACTTCTGAATCATTTAAGAATAAACTGCTGACTCGATGTCCTATCACCTGCAATCTTAATGCTTATTTGTAAAAAAAAATAAGAACATCCTTGTACATAACCACAATACAGCCAACAAAATAAAAAAAAATTAACACTAATACATTACTGTCTGTCATTTAACCTTCAGCCCCTACTCAAGGTTTGACATTTGCCCCCTTAATGTCTTTTATAGCAAAAGGATCACACTTTGCATTTGGTTATTGTGTCTCTTTAGTGTCTTTTTGTTTAGAACAGTTTGCCAATCTCCGTGACGTTTATGAATCTTTAAACTGTTGAAGATTGCAAACCAGTTATTTTTATAAAATGCCTCTCAATTTGGGATTGTCTGTTTTCTCATGGTGATATTTAAGTTATACTTATTTGAAAGCAGTTTCATAAAAGTGGTGCTGTGTTCTCATAGCATCCTATCAGGTAACTCAGAATTTCAGTTTGTCCCATTACTGATGATGTTCGTGTGGATTACTTGATGAAGGTGGTATCTGCCAGGCTTCTTTTCTCTTTTCTAGTTAATAAGTATATTTTTATGAGGAGACACTTTAAAACGATGTGAATATTCCACATAGTTTTCTAAAAAACAAGAACATCGATTTATTTTCCTACTTATTTCTGTCTGTTTGGACTAATATTCTCCTATTTTATCCAATGGCTTATAATCTGTTACTATCATTATTTATGTTTATGCTAATACATCCCAGATTTAGCTTGTAGGAGCCCCTTCAAACTGGCCTCTGTGACCATTTGACACATCTGTCATTTGTTAAACATTTCCTTGCTTTGCAAGCAGGCATTTAAGGTTCATCATGTGCTCTCCTTATCCTGGCCCCCAGATTAATTCTTTTTCCAAAGAACTCTGGGTTTTTTAGTGAAGAATGGTAGTTAGAAGCCACAATCTGGGTGCTAGATGTGTTCATTGCTCTTTGGTGGTTGGTTGTTCCCAAGCCCTCTCAGTAATAGAACTAGGGATGGGGAGAAAGAGGGAGAGAGAGAGGGAGAGAGTGAGAGAGTGTGTGTGTAAGACTACGCACACAGTCGTCCCCCTTTCTGCATGAGGGGTATGTTCCAAGACCCCCAGTGGATGGATGCCTGAAACCATGGATAGTACCGAATCCTATATGTACTGTTTTTACCTATACACACCTTTTCACTTAAAGGAAGCACTTTGTGCCTTTTCTTTGGCATATTCAAATTGCCAGCATCACCAAGCTGGCACTTTGGGGCCACAATTAAGTAAAATAAGGGCTGTATGAACACAAGCACTGCGATAGTGCGACAGTTGATCTGATAACAAGACAGCTAAGTGATTAACAGGCAGGTAGCTCATAGTATATTAAAAACCATGAGTTCCTGCCAATAACTGATTGGTCCAACTCCACAGGATTCTTTTGATTTTTCTCTTTTCATTTTCATAACTCCTTTTTCAACACTGAAAATCTGCCTGTCATTATCCTTAATATATTTATTTATTGATCAGTCCCCCTGTATATAACCAGTCTCGCATCAGTACCACCTAGATGCCGTCCCTGCCTGCATGCCCTCTTCACACTGCTTAGGCTCTGACTTCGCAAGCTCCCCAAACGATGTCAACGTGCAGCCAAGATAGAGCAGAACTGAGTCAGAAGGTGAACCCCACACTCTTTGTTCCATTATTAAGTGAATGGCAGGTTTTTAAGTTAGGTTTGGTTTGGGAAAATAAATTCTTGCTAAGGAAGTGAAATGTAAAGAGACGACTCAATTCTGCCAGTATACGTGGTAAAAGATCAGGGTGAAAGCACAGCCTGTCTCCTGGAAAGCTTTGAAAAATATTTGTTTTGGAAATAAATCTGCTTGTAGTGAACATGAATTTCAGTCCCTTTCCCTGAATTACCTGTTTATAGGAAAAAATATTTGAAAAGGTTAGTTGTTTTTTAAGAATGTGTCTCATTAAAGACTTACTGCTTTTTTTTTTACACTGCATTTTTAAAATAAACTTTTAATTTTAGAAGAGATTTAGAAAAATTGCAGCTCAATGCTTTTTAAAGGATCAAATATTAAATAGGAGATATTCAGACTGTGGTTGCTCTCTTTCTATAGTCAGTGGCACTTTAACGTATGGAAACTAAGTTACAGTAACTGGGTCCCGAGGAACCCCATGTTCTCCTTCCACTTGCGGCCAGAGGAAGCAGGAGGCTCTAGGAGCCAAATATAACAGGATCTGTGGTCAACCTACCTTAGATGGTCAACATCCATCTTGCCAATTTTCGTAAATCCATTTTCTTAAAGTAATGCACGGCTGCAAGTGGATTTTCACCAAGGGCTCCACACTGAGACTGATAGGCGTTATCTGACTCCAAAGAAATCCAGCTCTAAACCTAAGGAGAATTCAGTAAAATCCCTTCTTTGATTATGTTTTTGAAGTTTTCATGCAAGTTACCTTTAGAGTGTGAACTGTGCCATGTAGGCTTTTGTGTATTTATGCCCAGAGGTACAAAAGGAGAAAAACCCATGTTTGTGAATGTGGACAGAGCCACTGGAAACTTGGCATGTAGATGAAACTCTTGTTGTTGTTGCTGTTGTTGTTGTTGTTGTTTTAGTAGTTTTAGTCCTTGTTTTCTATAAGTAAAGCATTAATTAATTGCCTTTTCATGAGAGCATGCCTCAGTGTTGGTCCCCAGGACTTTCTCGAGTGGTCGAGTGATTTCCACTCCCCCAGCGTGAGTCCTTCAGGAACCATCTTTGCAATTTTTGCCACATCTGCAAATGTTTACTTAACATTTTTCTTTAGCTTGTCTGACTTTTAACTTAGCCTTGTTCTCAATGATTTCTGTGAAACCACGGATTTGATGTATTGATCCCCTAAAATCACAAGTACTGCAGGCAGTATCTATTGAATGCTTTGGAGACCTGGGAACTAGATCTCCAGTTCTCCTTCTTGTTCTGAAATTCAATAAGCATACTTTCTGGGGTCTCTTGCCTTGAGCTTTGAAGTTACACCAGTGCTTGCTGATGTGTTCTTAGTTGATAAATACAGTGAAAGTTGGCAGCTTTCTATATATATTAGAATATATTCTGTAATATATTAGAATTAATATTATATTTTAAAGTTACTTTTTAAATGTGAGGTATAAATTACATTTTAAGAAATTACATTAATTTCTTAAGATTCAGCACATTTCCTCAGCTAGAATGTTTATTATCGTGTATTATTTATATTTTGATTGGGAGGAGCAAAACCTAATTGTCCTAATTCAGATATGCTCAGAAGATGCAACTGTGAACTCATTCAATAAACAAATACATGGATATATAGGACACTTGGTACCTGCCTTAAAAACACAAGATATAGAACATAGAGTGTTGTGTTAACCACTCTGAAGATGTCAAGATGTCATGGGAAAACCTAAATTATAATAAATACCTGCGTACCATAATTGAATTAATATATTCGGTGTTATTTGTGAGGAATATTGCCAGAAGCCAACTGGATATTGTCATATATTCACACTAGATTCTTTGCTGAGTTTAAATAAACTAATATTGTGTGTATGTGTGTGTATTTTAGGAAGATGTCATAAAAACTCACTTTAATAGACTTCTTTGAAACCAAACTTAATGTCATGTTTTGCAAAAAGGGTTACAAACCAAAATGCAGGGGTAATTAAATGGTGAATTTTGTACATCCTCCTCCTAGTTTAAGTAAAATACTGTGTTCTGCTCAGTCACAGAGATGAAACGTTGCCTTGCACACCATCTACAAGTGTTCGATTTGCTACAAATACAGCTGTATAACCTTCTGGTGTGACATTACTTTAACAGAGAGAAGGAGCAAGAAAGGGAAGAACAGTTAATGGAAGACAAGAAAAGGAAGAAAGAGGATAAAAAGAAAAAAGAAGCCACTCAGAAGGTAGGTTTAATCAATTATGCCTGTTAAATAATGTTGCAGCTGATTATATGAAAACAACAGTAAACAATATTGAGAAATGCAAGACAGTTACCAGCACTTGAACTCTCGTCATATTTCCTTAATTGTATCATAATTAATCTCTGTTTTCTTAAGCAAGTTATAGAATAACTTCAGAGTTGCTGGAGTTTGCCCTGCTGTTCTCCTTTTGGTCCGCCTCCAGCATTGTCATTTATATGAGCCTGCCTTTTGATAATTTCCTAACAAAACTTCCCTTATAGAGGACCTGGTGGGCCTCCTTAGAGCTTTGAAGAGGAGAGCATCGTATGGCTTTGAGGAATCTGCTTAGGGAAAAAGAGATGCTAAAAGAAAAAAGATGTAGGGTTGACAAATGTCAACTGTCAAGTCTTAGACGAAGTGTTTGACAGGGCCTTCTGGAGCAGAGAGGTGTTAGGCACTCCCCTCTGCCCTGCTCCCTTTGCTGCAGATCGTGTCCCCGCCCTGGACCTCGGCTGAATTTATTTCCCCACCTTGCCACTCTTTTAAGCATCTCCTGACTTGAGCTTTGGCTCAACAGGGTTGTTTTGATCCTTTTTTGGAGGCAAAATGATCTGCCTGCAGTTCTTGTTACCATACCCTTGGGAAGCAGGGCCCCACTGTAAGAGGCAGGTTTGAGGGTCTCTGCTGTGGTCCCAGTGTATTGAAGCTAAGTTTAGGGAAATTGAATCTAGAAGGAACTCTAGATTTAGAAGAGACTCAAGGCAGTCGAACACAAGCCAGTGCAAGTTTGTAAAAGGGACACCACAAGTTTTTCCAGCATTGTTGGATATTGCATTTCCCGTAGTTCAGTTTTCTGAATTATCAAAATTAGATCATGTATGAGTGCCAGCATTAAATAATACTGGAAGTGTTTTCCGAACTGGTTGCCCATGCCTCTGCCACATTAAGCCTGTGAAATGTAATTTATCTTTTCTTCTTGACTTAATTAAAATGAATATTCATTATTGGTTGGTGCTGTAATAGACTTCTGTGCTCTTTCGGATCTTGTCTGCTTTTAGTTGTGTTTGTTTCTATCACATCCTCATGCTCTCAGGGTGCCTTCTTCTAATGCATTGCTTCTAACTGGATCTTGTGAGAATTGTCTAAAATGACATTAAAGAGTCTTGACTAAAGTTGTCAGATAATGACTCAACGGCTCTTTTTATACTTTCTTTGGGGTATGCAGCCACATTCCGTGTCATCCAGGTTGCAGATAAGCAGCTCCAGCAGCCAGCGGGTGTTACGGGCATTACCCTGCGCCCTGCACATGCTGACCCTCCAAGTGGAGCGATGGCAGAGCGAACCTTGGCGAAGGCTCTTTCCTTTAGGGCATTCACATTTCATCTACAAAATTGGTAGAAAAACTAGGTTTTGCAGTCTGTGGGAATAGATGGTTAATAGGCTGGACATTGGGGAGCTTGAGCAAAGACTGGTATCAAGATGCCAAATAGAGCAATTGATTAGGATGTGTACAGTCCATCTTCATTCTTCACATAGATAACAGTGTTCTCTTAACATGAAAATATCAATATCTAGAAATGATTCATACCATATGAATCTGTAAATTTTCATTGTGGCTCCCACTAATAGAAAAATGACTGAAATTAAAAATGGTATGGGTTTGTTCAAGAGTAAATTAGGATTATTTATGCAGAGAATGCAGATGATTCAGCTGGATGATCTGTGTGCTTACATCTGCATGAAGAACTGGTTAAGATATTATGGCAAAGAGGAAAATCACCATAAATAAAATTCCAGGGGGTTAATTATGAACAATAAAAATTCAGTCATTTTGTTCAAAATGTTCCAGATCAGCTGACACAGGATCTAGGCCAACACATGGCCTTTGGTATTGTTTTATACTGAACCATTGTGAAATTTTAGAATGAAATTGTGATTTAGCAGTTTTAAGGAGAGAACGCAAAGCTTACCATGTGATTGTCTTAGTGGTTTCCAACTTTATTGTAGAGACTACACCTCAGCTAGGAGGCATAAAATGTGCTTCGATGCAAAGAATTGTAGAGAACGTGCCAGAGGTTCTATTATGCGGTCATTCAGTCAGTCAGCAAGCATTGTGGTGCCTCTTACTGCTTCCACATCTTTCTCACTGCCTAGCCCATTGCTTTATAATCATCTCTTCGTGTGTGTCTCTCCCCGTTAGACTGTAATAAGTTTCTCAAGGTTTTATTCATATTTGTATTTCCAATAACTGGGATAGTGAGTGCCTAGTGCTTAAGAGTCACTCAAAAATATTTGTTTAATAAATGAATGATCAAGAATGAGTGCTGGCAACATAATTTTCTCGAAGAATTGACTTTCATTTAAAGTTAAGTTTAATTATTTCCATGCAGAAATTAAATATGAGCTTTTTCCATTGTGTTCGGTGGTAGTTTGCTCTTTCTAGAGCCATCACTGAGTAAACTGTTAGATTTCCATTCATGAGAGGTGTCAAAGAAGGATTCCATTAACATTCATTAGGCTGATGTTGCTAAAGGATCATTGTTTAGTGTTGGCAGAACACATGCTTTGAACATCCAGCTTTTCACCGTCTGGGGGCAGCTCTTTTAACAGAACCCACACTATAAGACATATTTGACATTATTTGGATTTGTCACTTACAATTGGGGAAGGCATTGACTTCCTGTATAAACTGATCTTCAGAATGGCATTCTAAGAAACACGCACAATGGTATAAACCTTAAACTGCCTTAAAGAATTGGTGTGGATACAGATCAGTTCATTCTTAGATAAACGGGATTATACAAAAATTATACAGTTGAATTGAGATCTGTAACAATTAGCACTGAGAAACACATTCATTTTAAGATGCTGTCTACCACAAATTCAATACAGTAGAATTAGCTTGTCTTTTAATGCAAGAATTTAAGAAACACTCCAGGAGGTCACACAAGTAGATTTTTTAACTCATTCATTGTCTGACAGGTGGTGCGCCTGGAATCCATTGTGCAATGAGCTGGTTAGTTACGGGACGTAACCCACCAGAGATGAACATGTTTTCGTGAACACCCACAGCAGTAATTTAGTATGATTATGAGTCAAAAATAATCAGACCTCTTCTTTTTCTATGAATATTTTTATTATAAAAGTCAGAGAACCAATATACAAATGCTTTGGAAGATTAAGTTAGGCAAGGGGGTCAAAATTATCCATGATCTCAATAATATAATAAAACCCCTATTGAATTCTGGAGCATTTTCTTTTGGATGTTTTTCTTATTGATGACCTTTTGTGGTTTTGTTTTAATATTATAGGGCATGTATAATTATGTGCCCTCCTTTATTTTCCTCTCTTAATAGCAGAAATAATTTTTCATGTGGCTCCTAATCATTTCCAAACTCTCTAAAAACCTATTATTATATTCAACCTGTCCAACCTTTTAGGTCAGTCTCTTCTATAGATGTATTAGTATATAAAGGAATACCTTTAACAAAGCAGTCTGTATTTGTTCAAAATTTACATATTTCACTCTTTTGCTATATTTCATGCTGTTCAAAATTTACATATTTCATTCTTTCGCTATAAACTTTGAAAAAATATCAAACATTTCCTGAGCATTGGCATAGGATATCTCTAATTTTTACAGCAGTCTTGTGCAGAGAGATACTAATATCATCTTCATTCAATAGATAAATAGGAAACTCAGATCACACAGCCAGGAGGGGGCACAGCTTGGTTCCGAAACCTACCATGACCTCTGATACCTCTGATAATGGGTCCCTGAACTCTGCTTTCTAGATTTGAGGTTAAGCGTTTGAGTCCATACTCACAGGGTAATCTTTTTGTCTCTATGGCTAATTTAGTTTCTGGGCCACATCCATTTGCTTTTCTCTAGTCATAGTAATCAAAATGGCAAACAGCTTTCCTGGTACAAGGACCTCATCGTTTAGTGAGAGTGGAATGCTTTTTGTTTCAATTTTTAGTATGCTTCATAATGATGGTCATGTAAGTTATGATGGCCATTGTCTTTAGAAGGATGTCTAAACTGCCTCCGAGCTTTTTCTGGATTTTAACTATGCTTGTGTATCTGATAGCTTGAATTACTTGAGTTATTGGAATTAAAGTATTCTTAATAATACCGAATTAGAAAGCAAATCTCATTTACTTATGTCTCTTCATTTATTTTGCAGGTCACGGAACAAAAAACCAAAGGTAAGATTTTTTTCCCCTTTTAAGTCATTAGAACCTTTTGTGGTTTAGATTTTACACCCTTGCTGACTCAGCCTCCAATCCACTTGATAAGTGAGAGTGAGTGTAGAGTAATTAAGGATGGATGTTTGCAGTCACTAAAGAGCAGTAATGACAAATTAAAAATACTTGTAGTAGTGTTCGTAGTGGCCTTAAATTTTTTTAGGAAGCAAAAGAGATTAGAAAAAATACTTTGTTTTGAAAGTATATGGGTTAGGTTTTGAACTAAACCTTTTCAAAACTTTTTTTTTAGAACAATAACAAAAAACAAACACTAGCCCCTTATTTACAGGTAGAAACTGTAGAGGATTGTTAACTATCTTGGTCCATGACATGTACTGAGTCTGAAATGGAGTGTTATACCTGAGATGGTCACACTATCTTCTGAGCTAGAGCCTGGAACATACACATTAAAAGGACAATGCATTTTAACTCTGTTACAAAATAGTGATGTGTTATAAAAAGAAGCAGATGTCCCTCAGGTCACTCTGAACCTAATGATCTGTGTGTTTTCAGTTCTTTCTCTTCTGTTAAATTTGATCATACAGTCTTGTCTGGTGATGGTTACACTTTTGGCCAATTTCCCTTTTGAATGAGAGACTTAATTCTTTGAGACTAATGTTCTAGCTCCTCTTCTTGCCCGCTTAAATATGTGATTCTCAGCTAGTGTAAGCATTAGAATTATTTGCATAGACTTGTCAGAATACACAAGCTTGGGCCTCCTCCTAAACCTTCATGACCTGAGAGCACAGCCCAAGCAGATATATTTTGAGAGGCTCTGCAGGTAACCCCAGTACCTGTCCCAGGTTGAGAACCATTGACCTGGATGAAGAGAATCAAATGTGACTTGGGGGAAGATAAGGGTGATGGAGAGGCACTCTAATGATTGGTTTCTTCATTGTTTTGTTTCGTTTTGGGTTTTTTGGGCTACCAGGCCAAAAAGCACGTCACACAATGTTGGAAGACTAGTGCTAGTTTCTTAGGAAATCTAGTTATGGAAAAGAAGTTTTCAGATGACGACATTACTGTAATATATTTCTAATTAAAAGGCATGTAATATATTTCTAATTAAAAGGCATGAGAATGTAGTCTGGGACTTTGTAGTGGTTTATAAAATAAGCTGAAACCATTCTCAGTTATAATTATATTAATTAATTAGAATAGTGTTCTCTCTTTGTACTTGCAACCAGTTCCTAATCCCAGGATAGGCTTTACTTTGGAAGTATCTTTGTAAATTACTTGTTTGAAATGTGAATTATACTTTATCATAGAAATAGAGTTATTGACAGTGGTACAGTGTTCGTATTTTCTAAACCAACATATTGTCTAGAAAAGGATTGAGGCACATAAGTATGTATAGTTATAGAACTTTTTGATGATTTATGGGCACAACAGATGAGAAAATTGGCATTTTCCTGGAAAATCCAGCCTCTGGTCGCTGGAACATGGTGGTTGGGTGCCTAGGCCTGTAACAAACAACTCACAAAGCCAGATACTAGCTGAGCTATAGAAACAAGCTGCTCTGTATGGCAAGTGGTATTTCTATTGGAAAACTGAAGACCCATTAGGCATACTTTATTAGATTATCTTTTTTTCTTTTCTTTTTGGTACCAGGCCTATTCTCAGAAACATATTTCTTTTTCCTCTGCCAAAGTTTTAAAAATCAAACTTTTTTCTACTTACTACTGAATTTTCCTCCCAATTAGGGTCTTTCTCATACCTACTGAAAAATGAAATACAGCCTCACAGTTTCCATACCCTCTCCACCCCACCCTACTCTATCCCACCATCAAAAGTGAAAGTAAAATAACCCTAAAGTGAGCTGAGAACCTATTTTGGGTCTCCTTAAGGGATTTAATTGTTAGAACTAAGAATAATAAAAATTATTCTCGGGGTGTTCTATACTGTAAGTAGTGGGAGGCCCCGATCTTTCCACTTTTGGTCCCATTTTATAGTCACATCTTCCTCTTTGTTCCCAAAGGCCTGCCAGGGAGCTCTAAATCCCATTCTTCTTCTCTTCCCTGGCTGGTCCTTTTCCTCTTTCCAAAGGTGACGCCTCCTTCAAACAACCTCCCCTTAACCCTCAGTCTCCCCTCTTTCCCCAGCAGACCCCATAAGAAAAAAGAAAAGACTGTGTTGGTGCCAAGTCTCTGGTTGTACAGAGGAATGAAGTAAGATTTGTCCATATTTCAGAGAAAAAGTAGATTTATTATATATTCTTCCTTTATCGTCCATCATTTAAAAAAAGTGAGAAGTCTGGAGAGAACAGGACAGGGCTTTCGGCTGGAGGTTAGATGAAGACATGGACTAGAGATGGGCCTGCTGCCCAGGTAACAAGTAATAAAAAGCCCTTTAGGTAGAAGCTAATATCCTCCTTTGTTGGATATTAGGCTTCGAATTGAAAGAGTTTGTGGGATTGATGTAATAGATCAGATTTAATAGGGATAAAGATTAGGATTAAAAAAGTTAGACCATATAATGGAGGAGTTTGGACATAGCAATATAGCCTTATTAAAAAGCAGTTAGTGTGATGGTTGGCCTAATGGGAGTTATCAGTATGAAATGACTGATTTATAAAATCTAACCCAACCTTAAGTTGCATTAGTAGAAATACAGCATCTGGGGAAGGATTTACAGTTTCTGTAATGGGCACCACACTGTAGAAAGGAACAGATCAACTTCTATGAACCATGTGGAATTTAGGCCAGATTAGTCAAGAAATGTGAACCTGTGTCACCTCTGGAAAGGTCGAACATCAAGGGATGGTTAATCCCCAGGGCAAGGCTTCCTACCTGGGGACGGTAGGGTAACTGTCTTCAGAGATTTGAAGGGCTCAGGTGCCTGACGCTTAGCAGTTCTTTGGTAAATGACCAAATTCAGCTGCCATCTTGCAACTCTGATTAAGGGAATAGGAGCAGGAGTTGCCAGGTATGATCTTCAGTCCAAATCTGACTCACCACCTGTTTTTGCTTTGCCCGTGAGCTAAGAATGTTTTGCACCTTTTTAAATGGTTGGGGGAAAAAAATAAAAACAATATTTTACAACAATGAAAATGATATGAAATTCATATTTCAGTGTCACAAATAAAGTTTTACTGGAACACAGCCACAGGCATTCATTTGTTCATTGTGTATGCCTGCTTTTGCCCTACCAGTGCATAGTTGAGTCATTAAAGCCTAAAATATTTACTCTCTGGCCAGAGAAAGTTTGCTGACCCCTGATCAAGAGTACGAGAAGCCCACAAAGGAAGAGCTAAGGAGTTAGCTGGAGTGGGTTTCAAAACAGAGAAGGAGGGAATGGCCAGTAGTGTCAAATTGCAGAAAAGTCAAAGAAGAAAAGGTCCAACAAGTGTCCATTAGATTGGCAATGAAGATCACTAGTGATTTAATGAGGAGAGAAGTTTCCAGGGAGACCTTAGTGCAAAAACCAGTATGCCCTGAGTTCGAGGAGTGAATGGAAAGTAAAGAAATGGAGGCAGTACTTAGAGGTTACTGAAAGTTGTTCAGTGCTCATTGGCCACTCATTGTATGTCATCAGTCTTTGAGACTTCTTGTATTACATTGTAACTGATTATTCTTCAAGAGATTTTCAGTTGAAAATAATGTCTTTTCTAGGGCTCATTTGTATTTGAACTACTTTTAAAATTTTTCTAGAAGATCTTATGTTTGCCACCGTCAAGGTGTTTAAAGAAAATAGTAATTTGTATTGGTCTCACCTGTTTCAGAATTTCCTTAATACTTTTTTCTGAAAAAGTAGTCTCTTATCGAAGTTTTTCATAGATAGAAGCAATTAGAAGTTCAAACTGTAAGATGAGAATGGTGCAAGATAAAGGCAATGGGGCAGACAAAAGGTAAATAAATGGTTTGGAGAGCAAATGAATGAAACTTAGAAAATAGGATACCCGGTATTTTTCACAATGTCTATTTCTCTTTGATACAGAGATCTTTTTAAGCCACAAGCTTCTCCCCCACCCCCGGAAAATAAAAAATTATGCCCTTATGTTGAGCAGCTCATTTAGAGATTTTCGCACTAAAGTTTACAAACCATTAAGATTGAGAAGAGGTAAGAGAGGGCCTGAACAGGAATGTGTCCAGACTGAATCAGAGTTTCCCCCTCTTGTGTTATCGTCAGTGCTCTGAAGCACGACGCGGTATACATGCGGACCCTCACGTCCTAAGATTGGCCTCTGGGAAGCAGGTTGGATTGGGCCTCCTGCCTAATAGCTGCATTGCCCTCCAGTCAGTGTCTAGAGATCTCACTGACCTTTAAATGCTTAAAATTCTTGAATTCACAGAATGGTATAATACAAAAAAATAGAATAAGAACTCATTCGTTCCTGAAGCACAGTTTGCAGCTAACATGCACCACAGGCCTTTTCTGACTGTGCCCTGGAGTTTTGAACGACTCATCTCCCGATGGAGCGCCATCTTGGAAGGAATGTGGTCAAGACGTGGTCCCATTTTATAGCTTTATTATTTATGATCTGTTCTGCCTCTGATGCGATGTTGGGAGAATGCCCTGAGAAGCTTGTGCAGGGCATCTTGCACAATATCTAATACCTACCAGATTTCTTCGGTTGTGCTGTCAGTGTTGTAGTTAGTCAGACTGGTGTTCAGACCTCAGTCCAGTGGGCTGCTCTTACTACATCGTATTCTATTTTAGGGAAATGAGTCAAGGCATGTAATAGACCTGGTTAACTTTAAGTGAAGACTCTACCTCTCAGGAATATAGCTGCTTTCATCCTAAAAACCATTTGGGAAGAGTCCCCTCAGCCTTTGCCAGTTTCATGTTTATTCTCATGATCAGAGGGAAGGGGATGAGGAATGCTGTGTGCTATCGAATCCTGCAGGCAGAGATAGAAAATTATTCATTAAGTAAGTCATCTTTATTCATCCATTTATCATTTGGCTATTATAAGTCATGCAGAGGGTACTGTATTAAAAATATTAGACGATGACCAGTTTATTTTCGTAAGTCATGTATTTATTCTGCTCGTCAGATTATGGATCCCCAGACCTCCCCTGTGTACCAGGAGGCCCAGTACTGCCTCCTGGTGGGCTAAGGTTAGATCCAAGGTTGCCTTGAAGTTACTCCAGGCACCTCTTCTTTTTTCCTGTTACTCAGAATACTTGCCAATTAGTATTGGTCCAGTGGGTATAGATTGGGCCCCCTGATTTCTGATGATGTATCTCTCTTATCATAAAGGAGCCATCACTTTCCACCTCCACCCTACCATGAGCAACATGCTGGCCCAGCATCATTTCAGCAGTCAGAGCGGTATTGCCACCAGAGCTGGCCCTAACGTACTCTGGATGTCAGGGATTTTGGCCTCAGAATCATCCGAATTATCAGGCTCAATGATTGTTTCTGTAGTACTGCCAGCCTCTGTTTGCCAGGTAAATTTTCTCGGAAAGGGCGGCAGGCTTTTGGTAAGATGAGGCATGGGAGGTGCAGGTCCAGAGAACAGTCTCTGTAGGGTTGAGCTAGGGGGTCCTTGCCAGTTGTCATGCATGTCCCCACACTTCCTGTTTGCCATTGTAAAAATAAGCAAAAACATTAAATTATTTAAAGTCAATAGGAAATATCTACATTTAGGAAGTATCTACATTTTGAAATTTTTATTTTAAATAAAGAGTTTGGGGGAAAAACACAAGGTACACTTAAAGCTTTTTTGGACAAAAGCAAAAAGATTTATAATGTTTCTAATATTTACACACAGTGCCAAGCAAGAGTCTTTGAGTTCAAGTGGCTATTGAAACCAACAAGTTGATTTTGTGATTTTCTAGAATAAGGTTCCCTATAAGGGTCTACTCTGTGCCAGGCCTTAAGAAACAAGGATGAAAGATGTGCCTCAGCCTTTGTGGGACTTGTGGCTTAGTAAGGGAGAGGGACCTGTAAAAGGAAAATTTCAATATAATAGGGAAAATTTAGTGGTAAAGAAAAATGGGCAGTGTGTTCCAGGAGCAATAAACGATGGGTGATTAGTCTCCCTGGTCCAGGGCCTTCAGGAAAAGTTTGTCAGAGGTCGGTCTTTAAGAATGGGTGAGGGGAGAGAGCTTTGAACCTTTACTAAGGACTTTGCCTGAGGACCATATGTACCCCTAGACCTGCTAGGCAGCCCTTCAGGGAATTCCCCTATTGATTTAGGGAGTGAATAGGGAGAGATTGCTTCCCTCTCCCCCTTAGTCGATGGAATGTAATTACCATCTTTGAATCCTTGTCACCATCACTTTCCACCTCCACCCTACCTTCAGTAAACTGAAGATGCTGGGCAATTTGGAAAGATCATGTCCATCAAGAATGGGATGAAAGAAGGGTTGCCTTATTGCAATTGGTCCCATGTAAGCTTTCTTAAAAATAATCTTTAGAAAAATGTATTCGATTTCACAGGTGGTTTTCCAATCTCTTTCAGTGCCCGAAGTGACGAAACCAAGTTTAAGCCAACCAACGGCCGCCAGCCCAATTGGCAGCTCTCCATCGCCACCAGTCAATGGTGGCAACAATGCCAAAAGGGTGGCAGTGCCGAACGGACAACCGCCAAGCGCCGCCCGCTACATGCCTCGGGAGGTGCCGCCGCGATTCCGTTGCCAGCAGGACCACAAAGTGTTACTGAAACGTGGGCAGCCCCCTCCACCGTCCTGCATGCTCCTCGGAGGTGGGGCAGGGCCTCCTCCCTCCACAGCACCCGGAGCAAACCCAAACAACGCACAAGTGACAGGAACACTGCTGCAGAGTGAGAGTGGGACTGCACCAGGTGAGGAATTGGCGTCAGGGACTTGACTTCATGGCAGCTTCAGAGAGCGGGAACACGTCTTTTGTATTGCCTGGTGTAAAGTCCACAAAAACCATTAATTATATAGGCTGTTGGGGTTATTCGAAAGATGGCTGAAGATCCCAGTATGGAATGTGTATCAGCATTTCTCTTCTGAAACTGGGTTTTAGTTTCCATTGAGAGTGTGCTCTGGGCATGAGAGGCTGATGTAGCTGCTCTTTGCCATCCCTCTTTGGAGCCTTTTTTCCTTCTCAGACAAGAGCATTAGAGATTCAAGCCTCCATGGTTCAGCTGTCACCACAGTGTGTGCTCTGAGTATGATCAGAAGTGGGGCTAGTGCCGGGGCATGTTACAAATCTCAAATACTTGTGTTTGTGCTCCCGGAACACTAGGCATGTAGAGAGGATGGTCTTTTAGATTGCTATATAGGATACCATTCTATAGTCTTTTATTAGATTCTTTAAATCACTTAGATGGGGGGCCTGGATTTTAAGCGTTATTGAAAAACTATAAATAGATACAAAGATCTTTCGTTAAAAGGTTCTACTAGAAGTTTCAAGACTTTTTTCAATAGGTAAATACTAAATCAGTTAACAGCGAAGAACGTCCAAATACTTTTTAGCTCATTGAGAGATTTTACCTTATTTCTTAAAATATTTTTTTTGAGGCTATATTAAATTTTAGAGCTTGAACACCATCCAGCGTTGGCAATGACAGTAAATTTTGGTGATCGTTAGTGACAGGGCTCTTTATTCTAGTCCTAAGTTTGAACACAGAATTGCCTAGAAAATTCTGTCACTCTCTGGTGTGTAGAGTAGGGGTCAAAAGAAACCTAGTTTGACAGGTTTCATGCAGAGATAAGCCCCATCCATGAGGCTTCCCTCTGTGGCCCTGCTTCCTGGCCCCTTGTAACCAGATGCAAAGTGAAATGTGTGAGGAGTGGTTGAGTCGAGCGTTTCTGCATCGATTCTCTCCAGGCCTGGATGCAGACATGAACTCAGTGTGTGTCAGAGTCTCCTGTTTACATTCTTAAAACCAAGGAGGCCCTGAATCAAAGAATTTGAGATTCTGTGCTTTTTTTTCTTTTTTTTTTTTTAACATGGCTCTAATATTTTTTTCAACTTCATATTGACTTAAAGCTGCTTGGTTAAACGAGCTAAAGTAAATTTAGAAGAAATTATCAGGTTAAAAATATGTCATATTTTTTTCTTACCAATTATGGTGAATTCCACCAAAATATATGTGCTGAGCCAGACTAATTCATCAGATTAAGTTCCTTGGTCACACAATCTGATTCATGCTTGTCTGCCCCTGGCGTGTAGCTGGGTGGGCATTCATCTTTCAGCAGATGCTTACTGAGCAGCAATGCACTGGCTACTGTGTGGAATTCAAACGTTAGCAAGATAGGGTCTCTGCCTAAAAGGCGCTAACAGGGAAGGGAAGACATGAACACAGTACTCGAGCACTGAGCAGAATGGCTCTGGATTATTTGGGGGCGATAGCTTAATAAAAGTTTCAGAAAAAAATGGCACTAGAACTAGACCTAGTAAAAGGGGCAAAGTTCAGCGAGGAAAAAACAGTGTCGATGTGGAATGGTGCCATGTGAGAAGGCACAAGTTGTGGAATGTCAAGTAGTGTGAAATATAGACATCTATACAGGAAACAGTGGAAGATGAAATTAGAAAAGTTGCTTGGCCCCAGGTTGTGGATCATCTTGATCAGACTCCAGCCCAAAGAGTTTAGCTTTATTTTTGTGCACTAAGGAACCGTCGAAGGCTTTCCATGCAGTGGTGATATAATCAAAGGTGTCCTGAAGAGAAATTGCTCCAGCTGGGAGTGTTTAGAGTAGACTGGAGATACAGAGCAAGTGCAGGGCGTTGTTGCATTGTCTCAAGATACAAGAAGGCCCTTCTTTGTCAATAAGAATGGCAGGGGGATAGCTTTGAGAGATGTTATGGAGTTAGACTTAGCTAATACACCAACCAGGCAAGACAAAAGAGAAGAGACGACTAAGACAGGTGTAATACAGTTTACGAAGACAGGCAGCTGGATGGAGAAGCCAGTTTGTGTGGAAATGTGCTGAGCTCTCTTAGGGGAAGTTTGAACTTGAAATGTTAGTAGATAATGCATGAGTAGCTGCTGTGATTGATGAAACAATCTCTTTCGCAGAGTCAACCCTTGGAGGTGCTGCTGCTTCGAATTATGCAAATTCCACTTGGGGCCCGGGAGCCTCCTCCAACAACGGCGCCTCTCCCAACCCAGCTCACATCTGGGACAAGGTGATTGTAGACGAGTCTAACATGGAAGAGTGGCCTTGTATTGCCAGCAAAGACACTGAGTCTTCTTCTGAAAACACCACCGATAACAACAGTGCCTCGAACCCTGGCTCTGAAAAGAGCACTCTGCCAGGAAGCACCACTAGTAACAAAGGAAAAGGGGGCCAGTGCCAGTCTGCAAGTTCTGGGAACGAATGTAATCTTGGGGTCTGGAAATCTGACCCTAAGGCTAAATCTGTTCAATCTTCCAACTCTACTCCAGAGAGCAACAATGGACTAGGAAATTGGAGGAATGTGAGTGGTCAGGATAGAATTGGACCTGGCTCTGGCTTCAGCAACTTCAACCCAAATAGCAACCCATCTGCCTGGCCAGCGCTGGTCCAAGAAGGAAATTCTAGGAAAGGAGCATTGGAAACAGATACGAGTAATTCCAGTGCACAGGTTAGCACAGTCGGTCAGGCATCCAGGGAACAGCAGTCAAAGATGGAAAATGCGGGTGTTAATTTTGTTGTCTCTGGCAGAGAACAGGCTCAAATTCATAACACTGATGGACCAAAAAATGGAAACACTAACTCCTTGAACTTAAGTTCACCAAACCCCATGGAGAATAAGGGAATGCCCTTCGGAATGGGCTTGGGGAACGCCTCCAGGAGCACCGATGCCCCTTCACAAAGCACTGGAGATCGAAAGACTGGGAGTGTTGGATCTTGGGGTGCAGCTAGGGGGCCTTCTGGAACTGACACAGCCTCTGGACAAAGCAATTCTGGAAACAATGGGAACAATGGAAAGGATAGAGAGGACTCCTGGAAAGGAGCTTCCGTTCAGAAATCAACCGGGTCAAAAAATGACTCTTGGGACAACAATAACAGGTCTACGGGTGGGTCCTGGAACTTTGGCCCTCAGGACTCTAATGACAACAAATGGGGTGAAGGGAACAAAATGACATCTGGGGTCTCTCAGGGAGAATGGAAACAGCCGACTGGGTCTGACGAGTTGAAAATTGGAGAATGGAGTGGTCCAAACCAACCAAATTCTAGCACTGGAGCATGGGACAATCAAAAGGGCCACCCCCTCCCTGAAAACCAAGGCAATGCCCAGGCTCCCTGTTGGGGAAGATCTTCCAGCTCCACAGGAAGTGAAGTTGGAGGTCAAAGCACTGGAAGCAACCACAAAGCAGGAAGTAGTGACAGTCATAATTCTGGCCGTCGGTCGTACAGACCCACACATCCTGATTGTCAGGCTGTCTTGCAGACTCTTTTGAGCCGAACTGATTTGGACCCCAGGGTGCTCTCAAACACTGGCTGGGGCCAAACGCAAATCAAGCAGGACACAGTGTGGGATATTGAAGAGGTGCCAAGGCCCGAGGGGAAATCTGACAAAGGAACTGAGGGGTGGGAGAGCGCTGCCACACAGACCAAGAACTCAGGGGGCTGGGGAGACGCACCCAGCCAAAGCAATCAAATGAAGTCTGGATGGGGGGAGCTCTCAGCCTCTACAGAGTGGAAAGACCCCAAGAACACAGGAGGCTGGAATGACTATAAGAACAACTCTTCTAATTGGGGAGGAGGACGACCAGATGAAAAGACATCTTCCTCTTGGAATGAGAATTCCAGCAAGGATCAGGGGTGGGGAGGTGGACGCCAGCCCAATCAAGGATGGACTTCTGGAAAGAATAGTTGGGGAGAGGAAGTTGATCAAGCAAAAAATAGCAATTGGGAAAGTTCTGCAAGCAAACCTGTGTCCGGGTGGGGTGAAGGAGGGCAGAATGAAATCGGAACTTGGGGGAACGGTGGGAATGCAAGCCTAGCTTCCAAAGGCGGATGGGAAGATTGCAAAAGATCTCCAGCATGGACTGAGACAGGCAGACAGCCCAGTTCCTGGAATAAACAGCACCAACAGCAGCAGCAGCCGCAGCAGCCACCACCACCACAACCAGAGGCTTCTGGTTCATGGGGAGGCCCACCCCCACCACCTCCAGGCAATGGACGACCTTCCAACTCCAGCTGGAGCAGCGGGCCGCAGCCAGTAACCCCTAAGGATGAGGAACCTAGTGGTTGGGAAGAGCCATCCCCACAGTCGATTAGTCGGAAGATGGACATCGATGATGGCACTTCAGCTTGGGGAGACCCTAACAGTTATAATTACAAGAATGTGAACTTGTGGGATAAGAATTCCCAAGGGGGCCCAGCACCTCGAGAACCAAACCTGCCTACCCCGATGACCAGTAAATCAGCATCAGGTAAGCAGTGGCTTTTCTCGAAGGTTTTGATGAAAGAAAAATCCTTAACCAAGGCATTTTTTTTTCAACTGAGCTTTGTTCTGGGACCCTTTCCTACATTAGCAGAAGCTCTCTCTTTATAAAATGATAGTGATAACAGATGCTGGTAGCACATTTTAATGTTCTTTCTTGGCAAAAGGAAAAGATGGCATCCCTGTGTTAGTCTCTCAAAATTATTTTTTTGTAATTGTATTGGTCTGCAGAATCCAAAAGACTTATATCTTGCTAAACAAACTATGATCCAGATTTAAAAACAAAGAATTAAAATCGTAGCAGAAATAAAACTGATTTCCATTTTGGTTCTACCCGTGGACACATCCTCTGTGTTTCTCTTTCCCCAGCGAAGGGAAGTATTCTGTGGTGTTCTTGCAGAGGCCATCAGAATGCTGTAGCAAAGCTGGAATCTGGAAGATTTCGGTCACTTCCCAGAAACATGCAATGATCACCTTTCAAAGTGGAGTACTTTGTATAAGAGATTGTTATCTTATGATAATCAGTTGTCCAGTATTAAATTTTTCTTCCCTCCTTATTCAAATAGGGAACATCATACTTGGTAAATTAAAAGTAGTGCTGGCGGTAGGTATTGCTCTCAGTTTGGCGTTGTGGACTTGAATGCCCCATAAAGCATGTAGTTCAGCAAACTAAGGGGATGCACTGTTCAAGGTTTTGTTTCGTTTTGTTTTTGTCGTTAAAATTAATCATAATATTCAGGCGTCTACTCCCAAAAGTAAACCTAGTATTCGGTGAATCCAGTTATGGCCACTCAAAAATGATAACTTTTAACTAGTTTTTATTTTCCCAAAAAATATTGAGAAGAATAAGGAAGGAAGTGAAGATTGTTCGTTAATTCCTTATCTAGAATAAAACCTGCTACCAGGTGAAAAAAACTGTATTCATATAGTCAGCCCTCTGGATCTGCAGGTTCCGTATCCACAGACTCAACCACGGATCAAAAATGTATGGAAAAAACAAAAATCCAGAATTACGTTGTTGCTGACGTAGGCTATGTAGTTAGATTTACGATGGTTGCTTCTGTTCTGAACTTGTACAGACTTTTTTCTTGTCATTATTCTCAAAACAATACAGTACAACAACTATTTGCTAAGTATTTACATCGTGTTAGGTATTATAAGATGTACATAGGTTATATGCTAATACTGCAGCATTCTACAAAGGGACTAGATAGAGCATCCGTGGGTTTCGGCCCTGGAACCAGTCCCCTCTTGGATACTGAGGGCTGACTGTATGGTAAAAATCTTCAAACTATACAGAAAAGCAAAAGGGTAATACATAAAATAATCTTACCCTCTAGGGTCTCTTTCCCCACAGGTAATCTCTTAAGATTTTCAAAATTCAAAAATTCTGTTATAGAAAAATGTATCTACCCTTTAAAATTTTTACACAGAAGGGATCGTAGTGCATACACTGTTCTTCACCTTGCTTTTTTCCCTTATACTTAAAAACTTTCCATATTACCACATACCTTTTTGTCTTTTAATTGCTTTGTGTATGGTATTCTTTTTGTGGGTGACCCACCGCTGTTCTAACCAGTCTCTTTTTGATAGATACTTAGTTGCTTCCAAATGGTTTCTGACAGCGATTCAGTGGGCATTGCCGTACATGTAATTTCGTCTACTTTTATAAGTTTACCTGTGGTATAATCTCCTGGCGGTGGAATTACTGGGCCAAAAATGATAATGCCCAGTGCCCTCCATGAAGGTGGAACCCACTTATATTTCTCTAACAGAATACCGGGCCGCCTGTTCCTCCCACCTTCACTTCACTCCACTGGATAGTATGGCATTTCATTTAACAAGTCGTTCTTAGAGACACATTTCCTTTCTTTACAGTCTGGAGCAAAAGCACACCACCTGCTCCAGATAATGGCACTTCAGCTTGGGGTGAGCCAAACGAAAGCAGTCCTGGGTGGAGTGAAATGGATGACACAGGAGCCTCGACCACAGGCTGGGGGAGCGCACCTTCCAGCGCTGCAAATGCCATGAAACCCAGTAAGCGTACAGCGTTATTTTCGAGGGATTCTCCGTTCATTTGGTAGTCAGACGTTTGGGGTAGGACTGTGTAGTCTTTAAACCATTGTTTCGATGAGATTCAGGACCTTGCACCTTTAATAAATGGTTAGTAGCAAATAGTGGTGACTTGGAGTGGTGTATGTTAAAATGTTTACAGTGAACTAAAAGTCCTAAGTTAATTTCGTTGATTTTATTTTAAGTTAGGTTTAGTATCTGGCCAGAATCGAAATTTTGATGTGGTGCCGGTAACTGAAATATTATTCACCAAATCTATTTTGCATTTCTACTCTTTTGTTAGTATAATTTAAGAGTTTCCTGGCTTTCAATATGGAACATGGTCTCTGCTGCCCAGTGTGACTTCATCCTTCGGTTCCTTCCTTTTCCCTTTGTCTCTCTTCTCGTCCATCCACCCACAAAGGAACATTTAAGGTTTCTTGAATCTGACAAAGATTTCTTCATTTGAGTTTTTAAACAAAGCACATCATACTTGTTTTTAATCGTTGAAAATATAAGCTATACTTGATCCAGCTGGCAATGTGTAGTCACAGTAATTTGCAAAACTTTATAAACTCATGCTTTGGAATGTCTCAGTGGATGTTCCTCAATTGAAAAATACAGTTACTAGTGCCCATTTTCACTTGTTGGTAGTTTTCCTAAAAAGCATTTCAACATCTCTTTTCTACCACATTGCAGACTTAAGGAACTGTCTTTTGATTTTTAAAAAATGATCATACTGAATGCTCAAAATTTGAACAAGAATAAAAAATTCCATTGGCAAGTTCATTGTATGATATTTAGGGCCCTTATAGTGCCACATGAAAGAATATGATCCTCGCTACATTCTAGAAATTCACTCTAGAAATTCAGTCATAATAATGTGACTGCATTTTAAAAATTACGACTCTCCTCTACTTCATAGAAATAGCTTTATAAAGACTTTGATTGTCATTGTAAAATTGGTTGAATTGTCATGGGAAATACCATCCTGTAGACTTAAAATAGATCCAAAATCCTGTTTGGAAGACATGAACCAGACCCTGGAGCAAGGAGGAGCTTCAGCAGCACTTTCCTGGTTTTTACGTGTCTTCCCCAAGCTCAAAATCACCTTTCTTCCACCACAAAACCCTCACTTTTCTTCAGATTTTAAAAAATATTTTCTACTCTGCAGGATCCTCTATAGTTACAGCAACAGCTATAGTTACCCTTCCTCTGGGTAATTTGAATGTGGGGCTAGGTCATCGCTGCCTACCAGTTGATGCTGGTAGTTAACCTGTGGTCTTCTCTAGACTGCAATATCTTAACTCTGGTATGGGCTCCATGACTAAAAATTAGAGTTCTGTTTTTATCTTTTCTATCAGAAGATGTTTGTTAGAAATTTAGCTCTTTTCTCCAAAAGAAGGATTACGTGGATGTCTTTGTTTTTATAAACGGGTCACTATGTTATTATTTATGCTGGGTTTTTCATTCCTGTTGCTTGTCAGAGAATGGTATAAAGCCCATGCTTATGTAACAGTGAATAATCTCAAATGCAGAAGAAACAATTCTGGTTGTTATCAATGACATTTCGAACAGCAGGGAGAATAGCCCCCAAGCCCCGCCTCTTGCTGCCCAGGTGAAAGCCCTTCCTGTAAGGCTGAAATGAACCCTTTGGAGGGCCCATCAGGTTCATTTGGGCCATGCGAAGGGATGATGCCACAGTTAGAAGAAACCAACCGACTCGTGCCCTGTATACTTGTTGCTTGCCTTCTTGGCTGTCACTGGCCTGCTCTTAGGGGATGGCAGCAGTCAGTCATTCAGGGAAGAAGCACTTTTTTGGCTCTAGACTCTTCAGATGAAGCCGTCTAAATCAAATAACTACTCCTTCCATAATGTTCCGTCATTGGTGATGCAAAGGTTGGAGATTTCTAAGCAAGACGATGTTCTTATGTTCTTCCATCATTTTATAGTGTTATTACCACAACACATATCTTTCAATTCCATACAGTATTTTTAGAATGAAATTAAGGATTTATCCCAATCTCCAAATTAAAGATCTCTGTTTAGAAAGGGATATTGGTGAAATAGACGATGGGTACTGACATCCTACTTCCTCAAACATTAGAGCCCTCACCTCTGATTTCTCTGTTTTCCTTCCTCCTTTTCCCATGCTCTATCCTTCAGTTTCCCCCTCCTGTCTTTTAAAAACTATTGCTTTTACATTGCTTTTGCCTAGGATCTTTCTAGTATGGCACACATGTCAAACATATAAATCTAATAAGATTCAAATTTTTATGGCTGTCTGTGAATTTTTTTCTTTCACCATAATATTGATGTTCAAAATCTAATAAAATTTTCTTTTTTCTTCCTTTTTTCATGTTTTCTCAACTTCACCCCAAATGAGGTAGATAGGTATTCTTTATCAAACCTGATTTTTGAACTGTCCATTATATAATAAAGTACACAACGTAGTTTAGGAAGGTAAACTAAGGACTACAGTAAAACATACTCATTAAGAGAAACAGGTTTCTCTTAATCGAGATGTAAAATTTCTTACAAGTCGTGATATGGGTTCAATTGTGGAATTTCCATCAACTTTGTATAAGAGAAAAATTATTGAGCCAGAAGTCAGGAGGTCTTGATTTTGTGGTTTGTTAACTTACTCTGTATTCATTGAACCTTTAATGGGTTTCTATTTCCTGCTTTCTAAAGTATGAATAATACTCGCCTTGCCATATTAGATGGATTAGATAAAATTACAGTATACTAAAATGTGGTATTTACGAAGAATGATTATTGTGGTTATTGTTATATAAAACTATTGCATACAGTTGATTCATTCTTTTCTTAAAAAGATTCCAAATCTATGCAAGATGGCTGGGGGGAGAGTGACGGGCCAGTGACAGGAACTCGCCATCCCAGCTGGGAAGAGGAGGATGATGGAGGAGTCTGGAACACCGCCGGCTCTCAGGGAAGTGCTTCCTCCCACAACTCAGCAAGCTGGGGACAAGGAGGAAAGAAACAAATGAAGGTATTCCGCTTTAGAAATGTTTGAGCTTGCTTTTTCATTCTTAGAAGACAGAACTGAGAATTTTTATAATGGAAGGAGTAGAGCAGCTGGAGTCCCTGAGGTCCTAAGTAAGAGAGAAAAATATTTTCTTGGGAACAAATAACTGCTTCCTCTTTACTTCTCATTTTCCTTCCCCATGACTTTGAAACCACAAACTACAGAACTGTTGCTGTGGATAAAATGGAATTTTCAAAGATAGATTATTTTACTTTTAGTTTCCATATTATAATTATTCTTTGGAAGCTTTCAAAGCATACTTTATAAATGTTTTATGCTTTTGCGTTCTAAAGCCAAGGAAGTCCTTAGAGTAAATCCCCATGAATATGTAGAAGAGAAACCCAAGTAAGATGGCTTTTCCCGTGGTGATCCGCATGGCTGGTTTCTGTCTGATTCGGGAAATTCCAATGCCCAGAACCCTTCTCCTAACAAAAGGAAGTGCCAATGTGTAACTCTGCTGCAGCAACAAGGTGACTTATGTACATCCCATACCAGACTGAGCTTTAAATGTTTCACTTCCCATATCGCAGAACAGCTCGGTTTCTCGTTGGATTTGCATAGTTTGATGGGGACTTTGGTGTTCTGTCTAGAACAGCAGTCTTTGAACCTGAACCACTCTCTCAGCAGAAGCACTCTTTTTTCATCCCAGTCTTTTATTCCACAAATGGATGGAAATAAGAAATGGGCTGCCATATTCTTAATTTCAGCATGGGAGCCTTGTTGCCCTGTGAAATGCTTCACAGCTCATATTCTCCCAGGTCTCCAGATGTCATCTTAGAAGGTCTCTTCAGTTGGCTAAGGGCTGCGCCTTCATCCCCTCTGCCTATAGGATATTAATTTTGTTCAGGATATAGTAACTCTCTTTTATAGCATAAGAATACAGGTTGTTTCTATTAGACATTTTGTTTACGCAATCATTTACAGTTTTCCCTAAGGACTTTCATATTCTTAATTCCGGTCACAAAAGGAGTTATTCATCATTTTTTATGTGCTCATATTGTCTAATATGCCGTGGCTTTTTTTTTTGCTGTCATTGTTTACAAATTAACAATAAGACCAAATTAAAAGACAGTTCAGAAGACAGCTGATTGAAAAGGAAGTGACCGAGTGAAAGGCACTAGCCCATTCAGGTAGCCGCCAAGATTTACTTACGTAATTGGGAGTTGCATGTTAATGCTCCGTGACTGATGATTGTGACCTTTCATATTGAGGATTTTTTTTTTTTGCGATCAGAAACAGTTAACATAAAATTTACTGTCTTAACCACTTTTAAGTGTACATTCAGTGACATTAAGTACATTACATTGTTGTGCTGCCATCACCATCTGTCCACAAAACTCTATCTTGCAAAACTGAAACTCTGTACCCATTAAACAGTGCCTATCAATTCTGTCCTCCTTCCACTGAGGCTTTTTTTGACCTTGAAACATATAACTGAACTTCAGTGTCCCTATTACTTTCGAGGATAATAAAATTGAGTCTACGGCCATGCCACCCTGAACAAGCCCGATCCCGTCTGATCTCGGAAGCTAAGCAGGGTCGGGCCTGGTTAGTACTTGGATGGGAGACCACCTAGGAAGACCAGGTGTAAAAAATAAAAAAAAAATAAGGGATTGTAAGCCGACAAGGTCCTTGCAATCTGTGCGGTCAACCAAGGGTCGCCTCGCCTAAAATAAAAATAATAATAATAAAATTGATATGACAGATATCATCAGAACACAAACAGGATTTTTTAACCACAGAATGCACAGTGCACGAAGCCCCATCACCCCCTGCCCTGACCAGGTCCCCATCATGGTTCTACCTGCTTTCTTTGTAGAAGTAAGTGTGGAGCTGATAATCGGTATCTGGTTCAGGGGAGAAACTAGTTCATCCCATTAAGAAACAAACAGAAACCCACATCTGCCTTAATTTGCAGTAAGGTCAGTGATGGTGTCTTCTGCTAGGCTTCTTTCCCACTGGGGACCCATGTCCTCTATACTGTGAAGCGGACGGATGAGTGCTACGTGGATGAGTTCCTCATCCTATCCACATGGAGAGTAATAACCAGTTCGAATAGGCTTCTTTCCAGATAACATGCACTAGCATCAAACTCTTTTTTTTTTTCCCCTCCTGATACCAACCAGCTTGGGTTACAAGTAGATACTAAAAGAGAAAGTACTGTCATGCAAACATTATAATTTAGAAGATCCAAGATCTGATATTGACCTATTTATAAGGTAAAAACACCAGCTGACTGTATGTTTTTCCAGTTAATTTCTAATTTAGTGTGACAAAATAAGAATGAAAACATAGCTATAGCTAGGGCTTATTACTCCTTTAGACTAACAGATAAAATATCAAAATAATCCTAATTAAAGAGAGATAATTAGGTTTCAAAAAGATAAAGTCTTGGCTCTACATTTTCAGTCAGTACTTATGTAACTCAGATATGAAGACAAAATAAAATGATTTGGTTCTGAGGTTATGCGTTTCATTTCTGTAGTGCTCACTAAAAGGAGGAAACAATGATTCATGGATGAATCCTCTTGCCAAACAGTTTTCAAATATGGGATTGCTGGTAAGTTTTACTTTTTCATATGTGTAATGTATCCCAGCTTTTATGTTTTCTACAAATTTTAAGACCACTGCCACATATAGTACAAAATTACAGATTTAGAAGCTGGTTAAGCAATATTTCTGATTTGGATTAAACAATATTTTTTTTCTCTGTGTTCTGTTCATAACAAAGTACTCCAATATTTAAAGGTTATTTTTTTTTTTTTTAATTTGTAGTCCTTGTAGCCTTTTCTTCGGGAAGTTAGGAAAGAAAGAGACAGGCTCTTAAAATTTATATAATTTTCTCTGACTCCTGTTCCAATTTTAATATCATTTTTTAAAAAAGACAAAACAGCAAAATAACTAGAGAAACTATTCGTGATTAATTATATAGGGAATTCTTGTAGAATTTCTAATTTTTTTTAGCTCTTGGAACCGTATGGGGACAGCCTGTCCCTGGTTGCCAAAAGACAAATGGCTTTAACTTGGCTGCACATTTCAGAATTTGATGACTTGACACGTCACGAGAAGAAGTTGTCATCATTTGGCTGCCACTCATGAAATTTGATCCCAAGCTGACTGGAACTTGAGGACAGGGGTTTATTTCTACAAGCAGCTGTTTAGCTATTGCTCTACCCGTAAATTTACTGAAGCTAATTCTATATGAAAGTTAAATTTAGGAATATAGGCACCAGCAGCAATCAAATGAGTTGTATTAAAAATGTTACCATCTTCATTCCAGTGTAAATTTCTTTTCAAGGGATCTTGTATAGTGTCTGTGGTAAAATGTAACTCTTACATGAATAAAGCCATTCTCTGATTCACACATTTAATTCAAACCTTTAATTTTCCTTCCCTGTTCTTTACTTTTCAGAGTCAAACCGAAGATAATCCAAGCAGCAAAATGGATTTGTCTGTAGGTGTGTATCACTCCACTAATACGAACGAAATATATTGTTGGTCACGGCATCCTGTTGGGGTCCCCTTCTCAGTTTGAGTTGGGATGGGTGCAGTTCAGTAGACAGGTATTCAACACTGTGGAAGGTACCGAGCCAGAACTCAAATGACTGCAAGAGCCAAGAAAGTAATGTAAATGAGTGATGTGTGCCAGGTATAAGGAATTGGGACTTGGAGGCCACTGGTTGGCTGCGGAGAGCATATGTGCCACCTAAAGGAATCAGCCTGGCTCAGCTCTTAGCAGTTGTTCCCGTGGAGGAGTGTAGGCTCAGCTTTGCCAGATCTTCCAATTTTTGAAGAGAGGCCAGAAGAAATTCAGATGTATATTGATATCCCAATTTTTAAATATTAGAAGCTAATTCAGGTTGTTAAAAATGCTATGTGTGGCCAAACAAAATATGTGTGTGGCCCTGCCAGACTCAGCTCTCAGGTTGCTGGTCCTGTCTGCCCTGGGATGTTTCATTATTGACAGACTCTCCCACTGCAAGTGGAGCAGACGCAGGGTCAGCCCTTCGTCTGTAGGATCTTCAAAAGGAGGCCATTGCTCACCATGAGGAACTTAAACCAAGAAGAAAATAAAACAATGCTGGGTAACAAGGAAGTAGTGTTTGATCTATGACATTTTTAAATCTGAGAATAACTAAAAAATAAGCTTCCTGGGCACTGCTCATGTGAATATACATTAGCAAATTTACAGAGCTGGGAGAGAAAAGCGGAAATAACCGTTGCACCTGGGAAATCCCGTGGCACACCATCTCCGGTGTTCAAGTTCTGAAATTTTAGGGCAACAATTATGCCTCTTTGAGCTTTTCATTCCTAATAACTGTTTCACAGCCCCAACCATTTATTTCTAACAGATGCTGAAATTGCAGCAAGAGACAGAATCTCTCACCGAGGACATTTGCATTTGTGGGCATTCATCAAACGTATCAATAACGAGTCTCGATTTTTTTTAGTCAGATTTTTACCAGGTCAGCCCTAAGGCTGTCTTTCAGTTTCCCACAGAAGAAAACCTACAACTGATACATGTTGGTTTGGGGGTTTTGTTTTGTTTTGTTTTGTTTTGTTTTGTTTTGTTTTGTTTTGTTTTGTTTTGTTTTAAGGACCCACATGCGTTCCAGGGAGGTCACCCGCCACCTGAACCATTGAGAGCTCTTCTGGTCTTGTACCCAGCACCCCAAGGAGGAGCGTGGGGCAGGTCACTCTTGGCCATAAGAGAGACATTGATTCTTGAAATTTTTACTCTTTCTGTGGTACCTTTCAGGGAGCCTTACAGATAAAAAATTTGATGTGGACAAGCGAGCAATGAATCTCGGGGATTTTAATGATATCATGAGGAAGGATCGATCTGGGTTCCGTCCACCTAATTCCAAAGACATGGGAACCACAGATAGTGGGCCTTATTTTGAGAAGGTGAGTTGAATCTTTTGTTTAAGATAATAATTCATGAGAACCACTTTGGTTTCTGTTTGTCTTTTGATAATTGATTCCAGGAGGAAACATAGAATTACGAAACTAAATTAATGAGCAAAACACAAACATCACCTGATTTAAATGGTGACATGACAACAGTTGATGTCAACAGGTGATTAGGCAGGAGCTAGAACCATCTGTCTTTAGGATGTGAGTAGTGTGAAGAATGTCTAAGTTTTGGAAAATTAATGAAGTTTGGAGGAGGAAAATGGTCTGACTCTGTAGTGGGGGAAATGTACACTCAAAACATGTAGAAGAAATTTTAGAGACAAATTAATTCTTAATTTTTTTTCTGCTACTTTTTGTGCAGTTACAAATTAAATTTCAGGATCTTGTGCAAATACTCTGTGTCTCTTAAGGCCTTGCCTTCCAGCTTTGTTGAGGTGACCCAAAACTTTCTGCTTTGCTGTTTCTAAGAGAGCTCTTTGTTGATCTTTCTCCATTTCTCTAGTGATCTATTTAGTTATAATGGTATACTTTTCAAATTTTCAACTATCTGATTCAAACAAGTCATTTATACCCATTTTTTTTATTTTTAATGTTTCTAATGGAGGAGATTATTTTTTGATTCAGAATACCAACTTGCAGTGTTCATAGTCTTCAGAAAGCAGTTAAAATCACAGTTTTTAGATCTGGCACATTTTTGTTATTATTGATGATGGTCCAGACAGCAACATATTCACAAGAAGGTTACTCTGGGTTCTGTTTCAGCAGCCGCATAGAGTAATCAATATTAGATGCATGAAAATAAAGTGTCTGGCAATTTTTATCTTAGTGCAATGGACAGAATGTGTTACTAACTTACAGGATAAGAAAAATCTATATCAAAGAGGATGACAGATGGTGTCTGTTGGGCGAAGTATGATGATTATTATCAGATCCAAATTCTGTCCTGGTTTATTGCTAATACACTCTAACTTTGTTTATTCCTAGTGTTTTCTCTCTTTTCCCTTTTTGCATTCTGTTGCTTCACTAACCAACACTCATTGTGATTGGCTAACTACTACTTTTCAGCTGACTTTGCCTTTCTCCAATCAAGATGGGTGCCTTGGGGATGAGGCTCCCTGCTCTCCCTTCTCCCCTTCTCCCAGCTACAAGCTGTCTCCCTCTGGTTCCACACTACCCAACGTCAGCCTTGGAGCAATCGGCACAGGGCTCAACCCCCAAAACTTCGCTGCTAGACAAGTAAGGAGGCCTCTCAAATTTATAACTGCTTGGCTGTGGCCTCGCCTTGGCCCTGGTCTGCAGTTTATTGCATCATTTGTCTGTCTTGGGAAATTTGTTGATTACTGAATGCACAGAATGATATTAAGTATAGGCTTTAGCTCTTTCAGCCCATAGAACCCATCTCTCTTCATGTTTCTCAACATGGATTTTATTTTAAATTTGTTTCTTTTGTTGTCTCATTTTTGGTCGTGAGTTTACATCTGATAACTAATAACTGCCTTAGGAAAATGTTAAAGAGACTATATAGATACCTTACATCAGGGGTCCCCAAACCCTAGGTTGCAGGCTGGTACTGGTCTGTGGCCTGTTAGGAACAGCAGGAGGTGAGTGGCAGGCAAGCGACCTGGCAAAGCTTCATCTGTATCTGCAGCCACTCCCCAGCACCAGCATCACCACCTCGGCTCCACCTCACATCATCAGGTGTTAGATTCTCTCTCATAGGAGCACCGGTCCCTGGTGCCAGAAAGGTTGGGGACCACTGCTTTACATCATCTAATTTAACAACATATTCCCCATTTTAACACTAAATTGAATGACAAGTACATATAATTTTGAAGTCTTCTAATTTTAATAAAACTGCTAATTGGAAAATATTAGCAAAACTAGTAAGATTAAGTGTTTGAGAGTTATAGCATCTTAAAATCTAGTGTCTTTGAGTTTAAAGTAATAATTACCCAAAGAAAGGTAACTTTAATATTAGATGATGAAGCTTTGAGAAGGCTGGATGTTGCTCACATGTGGCGGGGGTTTCATTCAGCCAGAGCAGCCGCTCCCTAGGGTCTGATTGTCAGACCTCCGGGGAAAGGCTGTGCAGTAGAAACCAGACTGGCAGGCCTGGCACAGTGGCGCCCACTTGCTTTTACGGGACTGAGGGGACGCAGCAGGCCTCACCATCTATTACCCCACAGTAGCTCTGTTGTAGTTTTATGGAGAAAACCAGTAATTTGGAGACAATTCCTTTGTGACAGTGAGTCCAGTGATGATACTTTCCTAGTCACATTTCCATGAGCACACACTTGTCACTGTGACTTTCACCTTGAGATGTCATGGAAGGACATTTAATTTTTAGTTGTATTCCTTTTGCTTCCACATGATGACTTTCACATTATAAACTAAAGAATGATATAAACACCTCTTACACCATAGTCCTCAAAGTGCATATAGGTCTGTCATATTCTTCTTAGCACATTTTAAAAATGGGTTATATTATATCTGTGTTTTCGGATTAGTTATGTCTGGTTAGGAGTTATAGGTAATTTTTTTTCCTTCCTTTATATTTTACTGTTTATCTTAATGTTTCCACAGAGGGCATGGATATGTATTGCTTATATAAACAGAAGATACAGTTACATCAGTGTTCTAGGGGGCTCTTTTGTTTTGGGTCAAGGTATAGAAAATGTAAAATAGACAGAACACTCTTGGTTAATGGTGATGGTAAACATGCTTCCAGAATCACATGATTATCCCATGTTATTAGTATATGAACTTTAGTAAAATAGGCCAACCAAACCAGCTGTGCACTGGACTCTAAGAAAGGTCATTCCTCTTGGTTTTTTTGATCTTTGGATTGCTACAAAGTCCATGGTGAACCAGGTTGGTACACATCTATCCAAATCCAGTCATGGTTTTTTCACATATTTTCATGCAGAGTTAATATATTTCATAATTAAAAGATAAAATTTAAGATTTTTATTTTCACGTCACAGAGTATTTCAATCAGCTTGGTAACTTTGTTTTTAATTTATATACCTTTCTAAGTTAAACACTGTAGTTGAGGCAAATATCACCAATGATTATTAGGACTCAGGTCATAAAAGCCTCACATACAACAGTAAAACTTAGAAATAGCAAGATAAACTATTGTTAACACATGCACAACCTTTTAATGACCATTTTCCTAGTTTCTAAATACAGTTTTTTAAAAGAGAGGACCTGTATGATTGCCACTAACTACACTGTTGTGGGAAGTGGCTATTTCTGAGCCAAGAAATTGACTAGCTTATGATGCTAAGGTTCCAGATTTAAAAGTAGAGAAGGTATTTTTTGATAGGCTACTGTCGGCCTATCTATACTGTTATCCACATCAGATGTATCAAAGTGCTCGGAATGTCTTTAGGGACACTTGATAATGAAAGCCTAAACCTTTGGTGAGAGTGGGGTAGAATCTGCCTACTGGGAATAGGAAACTAAGGTTTGATTTTACAAAAAAACTTGAAAAAGCAAATTTATTTTAATACTTCTTACCAAAAGGTTGAAATTTAAAATGACCCACAAAGCAGTTTTGGACTTGTCGAAAAATGGATTCTGGCATGGACTTTAGTTACCAGAAACCCCACCATTCAAAGGCCAGTCAATGAATAATTAACATCTAATAACAAGGTCATTACTTTGATAGTAAAATATAAGTGAGAACAATCTTAGCAGAGTATGCTACACACAGCACATTAGACTGTTTGGCCATCCTGACTTTGCAGAATATTCTTAGCAAAATAAATGTTTCTTATTTTCCTGAGAATGATCAGTAGCTCAGCTACTAACTGCTGTGATCTCAGAAAAGTTAGAGCCAAGCTATTTCACCTTAGGGTGACAGTTTGATTAGTAAGACAATGGAAGCAGAGATATTAGAGTTTCTAGAATTAAAGGTCTTTTCATGTTTAAACAATCCTTTAATCCATGGTGGATCTTTGATTTTCTTTTATGAGATATACACAGATTTTGATTGCCATTCCTACTTTGTGTTCGTAATCATTTTCATTTTCAGTGCTTTTAAGTTTATTAATTTCCCCGTAGCAGTCCTTTAATCTATTTCAAATCATTAAGCCATCAAAATATCTTTAGTGTTCTAGAACTTAATAGTACCGTTACAAAGTTCTTTAAATTTACCTTAATTCCTGCACTGCCAGGGATACGACGATGGCAGTGACTTCAGTTCAGAGTATACATGCTTGGTAAAAGCAGTGGTGCCGCTCTCCTCACTGATGATGTTCAGCGGGGCCTTTTCAAGTATATGAAATTGGTGGGTCATGGATGTTTGCAAATGATGTGCCCATCCTACAGACCAGGGCCTTACTGAATTCTGGGAATAGAAAGAGGGAAATATTAAGCTGGTGGTGGAAAGATGAAAATGGAAAATAACAATACGATTCAATGGCGGGTGCTGTCTTAAGAGTTTTAAAGTATTTGGGGGAACACAGAGGTAGACTCAGTTAAGTGAACGTGAAATGAGGAAAAAGAGCTTGGGGAAGACTTTCCTGATGAGGATGACCGGTGAGCTGGGCCTTGAAGAGGCAAGTGAAGGTGCTGTAGAGAACCGCCTCAGGCGAGCACAGTATCAGGGATCAAACATGGTTTCTTTGCTGAAGGACTTTTCTCGGCTGGAAACAAGTCAGAAACGAAGGGCAGTCATATAGCCCGGGTTTCTGTAGCTCTGATTAGAACAGTGTAGAAGTGCTCCAGTGAATTGGTCCTCCAGAAATCAGAGAGTTAAGCTTGATTTTAACTAGACCGATAATCATATATTTGAATAAGAAGCTACAGGTGAGTAATGTTTGTTTTGGTGTCCTTGTAATGATTTTTCACTTTTTCCCTTTCTTCCTTTTTAATCTCGTTCTGTGATTGCTTCGGATTTCCTCATCTAGCAAAGAAGGGACTAAGACAGGGAAGGGTGTTCAGATCTGGAGTAGGGCCCTCGTGAAGCTAGGCTCACAGTTGGGTGGCACTGATTTTTTGCTTGAACTAACCAGCATGGAGAAGTAATATGGTGTTTTACAGTTGACATTGTTCATAAGCGTGCATTTTTACTCAAGTACCTTTCAAATGGATCTTAGATTATAAAGCTTGAGAATAAATTTAGTAAACCCAATCTTAAAAAAGAAAGTAGTTGAAATGTCATATACCTTTCAATTACAAAAAAAATAGGGTTTTTTTTTTTAACATTTGACTAAATTTAACCCTTTTGGCTATAGAGTTAATCAGACAGCAGGGGTGATGATAATACGCCCATGATTGGATCTGAATAATTTTCCTGAGCATTCCAAGGTCAGGAGCTTTGCAGTTATAAAATTATGTGATTCCATGGAGCACAGGATATGATTCTTCTGGTAGAAAACCTGAACTGTTTTTTTTCTTGCATGCATTTTCTCACGTTAACAAAAAGCCTGACGCTGCTGTTATGTTTGCAGGGTGGCAATCACGGTTTGTTTGGAAATAGCACAGCACAATCGAGAGGTATGCACACACCGGTGCAGCCACTAAATTCTCCTAGTCTCCGGGCGCAAGTGCCTCCCCAGTTTATTTCCCCCCAGGTAAGCAATTGTGTGTTTCCACAGTTCAGAAGTAAACCCCATCCAGGGGGTTACCAGTTGTCAACAGATTGCTTTTGTGGGCTTAAAAGGAATAATAGTAGTTCTAAATTTGAAAAACTCAGATGTCAAGGATCAAGATTTTTTTAAACAAAAATAGCAGTTCTCACCTTTTAATTGTATCGTGCATACAAAGTAGAAGTTTTTGCATGGAAAACACTATGGTTACATTACTTTTAGATCGCCTGTATATTTTTTCTAATATTGTATTGAATTTTTAATGACATGTAATTAAAACTACTTTGTAAGTTCTGTTGTGTCAGCATTCAGAAGTTGCTTGTCCTCAAGGATTCATCCACAGATGAACAGGAGAATTGCCAGGTTCTGGATTATTCTGAAAGATTTCGAAGGGCTATCTGCTAAAGTACTGACCAGGAGCTCTCAGGGGCAGTTTTAGAATTAATGAAGTGGCAGAGATTTATTCACAGAGCAGCTGTAAGACACTGTCCTGGAGTACCATGGGAACTTTTTAAGTCCATTTCTTAGTAGGAAATGTGCAGTGAGTTTTGGGGGCTACAGTTGAGAGATTGTGCCAATCTACTGCATGCTGTCCCTTGTACCTTTTTGTCAGAAAATGGGTCTCAGAAGCAAAGTAAAAGCTGATAAGCCTGTGTATGGATTCAGTGTGTGACCTTACTATACTTAGAATGTTCCTCGTGTGAACTAAGTATGAGCAAGAGCTTTGAGTCCGTCTCATCCTGTAAAAGGGGGTGAGGGCACTTATTGGATCCAACCAGCGGGTTGTAGGTTGTGAAAGGGTCAGGTTTGGTTGTTTAGGTTTTGAAATGTTTAAGAGAGAAGCTTAAAATATTTCTTTGAAACTGTCATTTATAGCTTTCACATCCTGTTTTTGACATTGAATCCATATCTGTCTTGCGGACCTCCCCTAACCCCCATCTTCATGGTCCTGTCTGGGAATCTCGGCGTCCCCTTAGGGTCTCTCTTCTTTCCCTTCCCGCCCTCTGAGTTCCAGTCATCTTTCAGGTCCCGGGTAGTGGTATGTCCTGCAGACAGACCTGTTCCTGACTTCCCAGCCCTTAAAATGGCAGTGTCTTAACTGTTGGAGCTCTTTCCAATATGCCTTAGTATCAGGCCAATAGCCATCCATGGTTATTGACCATCTGCAGTGTGTCAGGTAGTGTGTTGACAAAGCACAGATGAAGAAAACGCCATCTCTCCCATCGCAGCCTCCTGGAGTTGGTGGCAGTGATGGAAGAATAGTCAGCAAATAGTGTGAAAAACGTTGTGTAGAAATAAATGCTTAACAGAGATTGGGGAGCTGGGCGAGGCCTCACACTAGCAGTGGCACTTAAGCTGTGTCTTGAGGAGTAAGTCAGAGTTTGCTGGGCACAGCCAGACTAAAGGTGCCTTCTGGGCAAGCAGGAGCTGGAAGAACACGGCACGTTTGGGGAAATAACGGTTTGTTTAAATAATTAGAGCTTGTGGAAGCATACAGATGCTGTGTAGAGTATAATAGGAAGAAACTAGTCAGGAAGTTTGGGACCATATTCAGAAAAGCTTTGTTTGCCTTGCTAAGGAGTTTGGACTTTGTCTTTTGGTCAGCCTGGTTTATAACCATCATCTGAGCTACAACTTAAAAATATAGTTCCCAGGACTCTCCCAATCTACCGAGACAGAATCTTGGGTGTTGGAGCCCATTTTTCGGCTGCTACTATTATAGATCATATAGTTTAAGCAAGAGTTTTTAGCAAAGTGGCAGTGTAGGAAAATTTATGTTTTAGAAGGATAACATTGATTGTAATACAGAGGACGTGGTTGAATGGCAGAATCACTAGAGCAGAGGAGACCAGTTAGAAGGCTAGTGCAGGGGTCCAGGTAAGGCAGCGGCGGTGGGAAGAACGACTTTGTGAAGGGCACTGGTGACCTTCATGTTGTGGAATGCAGTGGTCTATTCTCCAGTTTCTTCTTACTCAGCGTCGCAGCAGCATTAGACACAGGTGGTCACTCCCTCCTTTTTGAAGCACTTAACTCACTTGGCTTTCAGACACCTGCTGCTTCTCCAGCTACCTCTCCTTCTCCATCTCCTTTACAAGTTCCTCCTTCTCCCAACATTTAAACGTGAGAGGCCCTAGTCTCAGTCCTCGAGCCTATTCTCCCCGTCTGCAGTGACTGCTAGGTGATCTCGCCCAGTGGAATGGCTTTAAATACTGACAGCTCCAAACGCTGCCAGTGTCTTCCACTCAGATCTCCCTTCTCAACTTTATAGACTTCTGGGGACCTCTACTAGGATGCCTTATAAGCATCGCAAGTTAACGTCCTAAACCGAACATCTGACTTCATCCCACGCTCCCCTCAAAAATATCCTCTTCCTCCAAGGAAATGGCACTCGTTCTGCAAGAGCTCTGGTCTCACACCTCGGAGTTCATTATGCATGTTCTCACAGTCCGATCCAGTCCATCGAGAAATCGTCCCTTCACAGCTTTATCCAGAAGCTGACCGTTTCTTATCACCCCCTCTAGTATGACCCCTGGCCATGGCACCACCATTTCACTCCTAGAAACGGCCCCCTGCCTGGTCCCTGCCCTGCTTCATTCCACACTTGGCTGCCTTGAGCCTGTTCTGCATCCAGCATTCAGGCTGATTCTCTAACACCGTGCTGTTCGATATAGCCATTAGCCACGTGAGCACTTGAAATGCTCGAAAATGGTCGAATGGAAGAACTAAATTTTTAATTTTAATCAGTTGAAATTTAATAGCCATACCTGGTTCGTAGCTCCTGAATGATAATACAAACACAAGACATTTGTCAATGTAGAAAGTTAATCATGTTTCCACTTGAAGGGGAATCCTCTCATGGCTCGCTCTCTCACTGAGAATACAAAGCTAACTCTACCCTGGTCTTTGAGGCTCATAGTGGTCTCCCCCATCCCCACTCCACACCACCACTCCACCCGCTGCCATTCTCCCATTCATTCAGTCCTCTCCAGCCGACCGGCCCCAGCACACTGAGCATCTTCCCAGAACGCTCTTCTCCCAGAATGCCGCATGCTCCATCCTTATTTCCTTGGGATTCCTGCTTCAGTGCCACCTTGTCAGAGAGGCTTTCCCAGGCCAGGCTGTGCATAGCACCCACCACCATTGTTTCTGCAACTCCCCATCTCTCCCCTCCTCCCACCCCCCAGGAGTGGACTAAGCTTCACCATGGCCAAATGTGTTGTCCTTGTTCACCTGGATCCTGGACACCTACAGCTGTGCAGGGCATGGATTCGAGCTCAGTAAATATATGTCAGATCATGGGAAGGTAGATGCATTTCAGAATGATTTAGAAAGTGGCATTGTTGGGAAAGCACTGGTTAACTGAGCCCTAAGAGACTTACTGGCTGCAGAGCTTTTTATGACCAGAGTATCTGCACTTGTTGGAAGAGAAAAGTGCTTTTCTCCTACATTTTTGAAATTTGTTTATTTAGCAAAATGTGGTTAACATTTAATGCATAATGAGGACAGACTATTAAGCAGTGGAGTCTTTGATTTCTTTCCTGACATTTTCATGTTTTAAAAAACAAAGCAATCGGGTAGCTGTATTTCTTTTTTAAAAAGTAAGGACAATATAATAGCTGCACTGAAAGTTTGGCTAATCGAGAAAAAAATTCTAGAAACCCCCAACCCCGTTACAATCATTGGGATTATTTCAACACAGTCTCCTATGCAGACTTCATTTGTGTACAAGCAGACTTTTCACGTCATTTTACTCATGGCCACTATATCCTGCTGTTCTCATCAGCATTAGGTCATCAAGTTTTCGCTGTTACTGTGTAGTCTCCATGTTGATCATTCTTAACGAAAAAGGCATAAAGTTCCATCAGGTAGACTTACTTCCATTTCCCTTCCCTCATTTTTGGATATTAAATTGTTCTTAATTTTTTACTGTTATAAATAATGCTTAGAGAAATCTTTATACATATATCTTTACCCACATTATTTCTAAATTTAGTTACCCAGAATGAAATGGGTCAAAGCACATAAACATTTAAAATTTTTGATAAATATTTTTAAGTTATACAGCCATTTTAACCACTTAATATAAGGGCAGTCAATATTTAATGTAAACCTAGAAAGAAGACATTGAAACTACTCTTTAAGATTTGTTACAAATGTTCCAGGCTTTGACTTTTTCTACCTTGCCTTTTTTATCCTTAGTCAGATATTCAGCAAGTAACATATTCTAGCAGGCTTTTGTCTTGCTTTTAAATTGCTGTCATTTTGCACCTGCAATGCTTCATTAAATGCCATATTGGCTTCAACTCGATCTTCGCTTTCTCCAACCCAGCTGGAGAGTGAAGGCCTTTTAAGCCAGAATAATTAACTCCCTGCTATGGGAATGTGCAGACCTGCACTGTTAATTACTCTGCAGCTCAGGTATGAATAGCCATTTGCCAGGAGCCTAGTGGTGCTTCTCACTGGTCCTTCTGTATTCATTGGAGAAGGACAGTGCATGTGCAGTCTGAAGAAGGGAGAGGTTGAGCAGAGCTAGCTAGGAAGTCCTCAAGTGTAACCTTTATAACTATCAATTTTATGGAACATATGAGGTGCTGGCATTTAAATTAAAGTATAAAAATATATTGTGTTAGCATTTCTTTATAGTCTTTCTGTATGTCTATCTTTTAAACAGTATATTGTTTAATTTTACCTTTTTTGTACTTTATGTAATAAAATCTCTTACTTTTTTTACTTGATATTGTTCCTGAGATTTTCCCATGTTGATTTGGGCAGTTGCAGTTCATATAGTATTGATACTTGGGCTGTTTGCAGATTTTTGCTATTGTGAGCACTGCTGCTGTGAATATTCTTGTATGAATTTCTCTAGGTTACTTCTGGGTCATGGGCATGTTTTATTTGGAATGGTGGTTTCTTTAGCTAATTTCAAGTAGTAGGAATAATAAAAGGATAGAATAATGGTCTTTTGGCAAGGAATGGCATACATCCTCAAGACTGAGAGAAATGTGTTGGTCAGGAGACCAGCTGATTTGTTCAGGAGAGCTGTTAAAACTGAATGAAAAAGTAGGGAGAAATGAAAGCTCAGACAATGGCTATTTCGGAGGCCAGCAGATTGAGAAACAAAATAAGCAGAGGACATTTCTCATAGGTCATAGGATAAAACGTTGGAAAAGAAGTTAGAAACAGTGCTGATAATCTAGTACAGCCCTGTCCAACAGAAATATAATGTGAGCCACATAATGTAATTTAAAGTTTTTAGTAGCTTCATTTAAAAAGACAAAAAGAAAAAGGTGAAATTAATAATGTTTTCTTTATCTAAGTATAGCTAAATTATTATTTTAGCCTGTAATCAGTGCTTAAAAATTACTATTGAAATTTTTACCTTTTTTTAATACCAAGTCTCTGAAATCTGATATGTATTTTACACTTAAAGCACATCTCAGTGTAGATTAGCCATGTTTAAAGTGCTCAGTAGCCACATGAGACTAGTGTTAACATTGGATAGCACAGGCCTGTAAAACGTAGTTACTGTATTAGTTTCTTAGAAACTACCACAACAAATTGCCACAAACTGGGTCACTTAAAACAACAGAAATTTATTTTCTCATAGTTTGGAGGCTAGAAGTCCAAAATCAAGGTGTCATAAGGGTTGGTTCCTTCTGGAGGCTATTAAGGAGAATCTATTCCATGCCCCTCTCCTGGCTTCCGGTGCATGCTGCCAGTCCTTGGTATTCCTTAGTTTATAAATGCATCGCTCCAGTCTCTGCTTCCGTATTCACATGATGTTCTTCCCTATGTCTCTTCACATGACTTTTCCTTTTCTCTGTCTCTGAGTTTAAATTTCCCGCTTCTTATAAGGACGTGGTCATTGAATTAGAGCCCACTCTTAATCGAGCGTGACTTCATCTTAAACTTGGTTATATCTACAAAGACCTTATTTCCAAATGAAGTCACATTCTGAGGTTCCAAGTGAGCATGAATTTTGGAGGAACACTGTACAACCCAGAATGGCTGCTAAATCAAATGAACAAGAGATTCCACTGAAGACTGTAAATAGGATTGCATGGGTCACTGTGAGGTAGAGTGGACTAAGACTCCAGTTTGGAATATGGTGTTGCTAGTGTAGGATATTTCTATGCTCATAGCCCTCCCCCCCAAAAAAAATTCTTAATATTTTGAAATTAGAACTATTATGTCAAAGACAATAAGTTGTCACATTGGTGACCAGTTGAGTGAAAGGAGAGATGAAGAATTGTTACCTGGGAGAAATGGTGGAGGGCGTGTCCCTCATACTGGCCGTAAAGCTGGTACAGAGGCAAACTGCACAGTTGCAGTATGCTTGCTTTGAGCTCACATCTGCTAGGGGACCAACACTTAAAATAGAAAAATCGAACAAATTTCTTCAATTAATTGGCAACATTCAGCATCTCTTATAGGATAAAGAGGAAGCAGGGAGAACTATTGCTTTACACCAAAATACTTTCCCAAATGATAGAATCGATAGGTTAAGCGAAGGTGGCTGAGGTTTTGGAAGAAAGTGAGTTGGTAAGCCAAGTATAAGAAAACCTGAACTTGGATGTTTGTAGACTAAAAAGTGTCCAAAGATAGGCAGGTATTCTTGAGAATGTGGCAGACAGAGATGGTGACTCAAAAATATTAGGAAACAGGGATTTAAGTGCGATGCTAAAGAAAGAAAATGGGGAGACCCAGTGGGTCTTCTGATGAAAGCTTTCTGATGACTGATGACTCCGTTTTTAGAAGGGCATATTCAGAAGATGGAAAATCAAGGTATGCAAGCAAGGACGAATATGTGTAAGAGTCGAATATGTGTAAGAGTCGAGTTGGGGGATTAGAATACAATGTAAACTGAGGATTGCAACAGAGTAGGCAGATTAAAAGAGGTGTTAGAGTTTGGCGTGGTGCAGTTCGGTGACTGGGAAAGGAGTCACTGTGGACTCTCTGTATAATGCTGACCAGTGAAGTGGAAATAAAATTTTACTGCTTTTTTCTTCTCTATTAAGAATAAGGGTGTTCAACCAAAAGGATTAAGATTCCTTAAATTAGAGAATGTAAATTCTACAACAGAGAATTTGTGAAGAGAATGGCCAGCCCTGCCTGTGATCTTCAATGACTGTGGATCTTTGAGGCGAGTTTAGTAATGACAACCCCTCTTTGCTGCCTAAATCCTGAATTTTTAAGACAGAGGATAAAGGCATATGGGGACCCAAATTACCCCCTTTACTACTGGGAAAACTGACACTAGAGAATGTGAGCTATTCCTAATACTGAATTCCAGACTTACCCCCTGCAGGTGGACCAGGCAGTCATCTCTGAAGGCTTGCTAACAAGAAAGAAAAAGAGACCTGGAGTGTTGTCACTGGAATAAAGATGGGTGCTCCTCTTTGTGGAGCCTCGGATCAGAAATGGGAGGGAAGCACCCTTCCCCTATAAGGAAACGAGGAAAAAGGGGGAAATTTTAAACAATTTTTAAAAGAATAAGGAAAGTCGCTTAAAGACTGATGAACTTTGTGCCAGTTCCAGGCAAGATTCTAGACTAGCTTATCAAAAAGATGGCTTTCAAGCACCTGTGATAGGAAGCAAGAATCATAGTTTGCCAACAAGTTTAAACTTAACTCATTTCCTTCCTTGATTGGTAAAAAGAATCTTGGATTATAAGAATGACATAGTTGTATCTCTATTTTGACAAGCCATTTGACAAGCTATCTCTTTGTTTTAGACAAGATGGAAAAATATAGGCTAAATGCTGAAACAGTTGTGTGGATTAGTAAATGATTGACGGTTCCCAGGCTGATTGGTTTCAGGTTTGGTTTTTAGTGGCATGTTACTAGATTATCCTCAGCTCTGTCAAGTTCATTATTCAAATCGATGACCAGATGTGGAAACGCAGACTGGGAATGAGTAGAATAACAGGGTAGAAAAGAATTTGGTAGAGTGACGGTTAATAAGTTAAAATGTAATATTCATTCATTTAATAGGTGCTTAATACAGCACCTATTATGTGCCATGCACATAAAGGTAAATGTAATGTCTTAAGATCAAAACATAAATTAATAAAATTTGAAAACCCCTGCTTAAATATTACATAGGAGAGTAAAACATTTTTAAATATCATAGATTTTAAATGACAATAGGCTTAGTGCGTGAATTGAGAGCTATGGTACAATCAGAGAAACTGAGATCTTAGGATTGTTCAATGAAGAAGGGCTTTAACAGAATGGTTAGTGATGGCCAGGCCCACTCAGTGCTAGACTTTTCTAAAATTGGCTTTCTGTTCTGGGCTCTGCAAAGATGAGCCATCCAAAGATGGGAGGGAATCCTTCCTCTGTCCCCAGAGGTTCCTGCAACGTAGCCCAGCTCACTCCTGAACACTGTGGGGAGGGAACTAGCCAAGCCGCCTGACCTCGGCTCCCCTGCTATGTATGCCTCTGCACCTCTGAGTGTTTGGTGTGAGGAGCCATGAGCTGAAACTCCAGTGGCTCTTGTTTACAAGTTTGATATATTTTTCTTATTTATATAACAGAAATACTTTCTTTTAAGCATTTATGTATTAGCTTTATGTAGTTTGGCACATTTCCAGTAATAACTTCTCCAACAAAAGTCATATTGTCGTTAAAATTTTTTAGTCTCGCAGATGTTTTCTTGCTTGTAAAGTTCATAATTTTTATTGTAGAAAAATTGGAAAGCCTAAGGAAAGAATATAAAAGCTCTTATGTCACCACTCAGGGATAACCACGTTGGTGTATTTCTCCTAGTCATTTAATATTTTTCAAGGAAAAAATTGACACTTCCTTTAAATCTATTAAGATTCTTTTTACACAAACCTAAAAAATTATTTTGATAAATTCTGACAGTTTCTTCTTTTTTTCTTTTTCTTTTTGTTTTTTTTTTTTTCCTTCCCTTTTTACCAGGTTTCTGCCTCGATGCTCAAGCAGTTTCCCAACAGTGGCCTGAATCCAGGTCTTTTCAATGTGGGGCCCCAGTTATCTCCTCAACAAATTGCCATGCTGAGCCAGCTTCCACAAATTCCCCAGTTTCAGTTGGTAAGTAGCAGATTTTCGTCCTATGGCCAAAAAGGTTATTTACTTTTTCTGTTTTCTTTAACTTGATTTGCCGTGTTTTCTATGTGCTCACTGGGTGGTAAATGTGACCAGTAGACCAGGAACTTAGTGATACAACCTCACGGACACTTGACTCAGTGATCTGTACTTCAGCCCACACACCCTCCCAGTATCCTCAGCAAGTCCACCTTAGGAGACTTAAGCCCTCTCTCTTCTCCCCTGTAGGCATGTCAGCTTCTCTTGCAGCAGCAGCAGCAGCAGCAGTTGCTGCAGAGCCAGAGGAAGCTTTCTCAAGCTGTGCGCCAGCAGCAAGAGCAGCAGGTAATGACATCGGCAGGGTCCCTCTCCTGCTTTCTGCGAGTTGCCCATCTGTCACCCTCTGAGAGCAAAAACAAATCATACACAGCCTTGTCCTGTGGAGTTAAGGGTGTTGGCTTATCATGTGTCTGTTTCCCCTTGGGCCTCCTGCTCGCTCTGGACTTGCCTCCAGCTGGCTCGAATGGTGAGTGCGCTCCAGCAGCAGCAGCAGCAGCAGCAGCAGAGACAGCCTAGCATGAAGCATTCACCATCTCATCCTGTTGGGCCCAAGCCACATCTGGACAACATGGTACCCAACACTCTGAATGTGGGGCTCCCAGACCTTCAAACCAAAGGGCCAATACCTGGATATGGTTCTGGTAAGTGGTTAGAAAGGAAAACTGCTTTTTTAATAAAGCCTCTAGTAGGAAGTGGACCTATATTACCCTCTGTTTTCACAACACCCACGCAAAGTAGATATTCTCATCCCTGTCTTACAGAAGAGATATCTGAGTTATGAACACCCTAGAGTTTCGATGGTTTTCCTAAGCTTAAACACAATCAGTAAATAACAGACAGGGCTCCAGCTTCTGACCATAAGAGTCTTTTACTATGGCAATCTGCTTTCCTACTGCTAGGAATTTTTAAAAGCCAGTTGAAACGTTTATACATGCTGCGTACTACATGTACCTGAGGTTTTAACCTGTTAAAATATATACAAGTTGAGATGTTTAGCTATACTGGTAAAATTACTATCTCTTGAAAAAAAATGGGATACTAAAATTAAAATTATAAGGCAAACTGATAAAATTCTTCTGGTATTAGTATTTCGTCTGATTTAAATAGAATTAGCACAAGTAAGATTATACCTTTGACATTCATCAAGAATTTGTTGGCAGGCGAATTGTAGCTCTTTCAGAACTGGGGAACGTGTTGTAAGCAGAATCTAATCAGTGCGGCAATAGCAATTTAAAAATAAAATTTAAAAATTAAAAAGGTACCACACACCACAGCAGGTTTCTTCTCAGATTGACATTTAGATTTTATTTTGGTAAAGAAGATCCTGTGCACATTCCAAAACAAGAGTGTGGGAAACCTGAAATTTAGGCTCCTAGGTGACAAATGGCCTTGCTCTCTGTGCTCTACTTCTGTGAGGTGCCCAGTTCCTACTGTGGTGCCCACATGCAGAGAAGAGCAAAGACTTCAGGGATCTTTGACCTTGGATAGCTTTAAGGGAGTTAATTGCCAAATCCTCAACTTCCATCACATATACTCTTAAAAATGACCTGCCTGAGAACTGACTTAAATTTAAAATAACCTTTCTTGCACTTGACATAAAAGAAGGGCAAACTCTACACCATCCCATATCTTTCGAGGGCATTCTCATCTGAGTATAGAACGCCAGGGTACCAAGCAAGGAGGACACCTCCTGTAATGACTAATGAAGGTGTCATTACCCGCCAGGTTCCCAGTCTTCACCTTCATCATGTTTTCTGTTCAGGATGAAGCTTGACATAACCTGGGTATCTTGGTATGTGCTGAGTTGTTCTGAATTTATTATCACCATATGCAGTAATAAAGCAGGGCAACTTTTCTCCTTCGCTCCCCTTTTGTCAAAGAGTGCATAGTTCTCGAAGTAGAGTCCTGTCAGTTCAAAGCAAAGAGAGCCCCTGGAAGCCACCAACGGCTTTCCCACGTGTTCTTTTCAGCTCTTCTCAGTGCTCATCCCTAGACATCCCATGTCTTAGGTGAAAGAAAAGCATATTCAAACAGTTTGAGCAAATCAGTTAGTGACACTGACTCTTAAATACACGTTTTAACAATGCATCAGATAAAGCCTGTGGGTAAACTATTACATCATTTCCTTTAGTCTGGGTATGCATTAGTCAATTGTCAGAAACCTAAAATGATGATGTGTTTATTCCATTGACAGTCCTTATAACATCATTGATATTTTCTACCTCCTAGTAAAAGTAAAACGACATGTTGGCTGCAAATCTGTTCGTTCATATACCTTTTTCATTTATTATATATATAGGAAAATTTTATCACAATGTCTTGTTAGGTTAATGCTGTTATATGTGATTATTGTATTTGAGTCTTAACTATTGCTAGTGGCTGAAGGATCAGAGTTCAATATACACACATATGTATATATATTAAAGAAATGTCCTGTTTGTCATCATAGTCCTGTTTCATAAGTAACTTACACGTTTAGCTATGTATCATAAACCAAATTAAGTAAGGAAGAAGAACATATGGACTTACTAGTTTACATTTGATAACTTATTAAACAACAGATAAATTCATTTTATTGGGTCTTTATCATTAATTGTGATCTGACCAGTTATAATCTACCTTACAAGATGCATTTTTGTAATTCATTTCACAGTTATAATTTTCCTTAATTTATATTACCACATTTATTTGAATTGAAAAATACATGTTGGGACTGACTGAGCATAAGTCTGATTTGCCTGCCTGTTTTGAATGAACTAAATCTGTAGCTATAAGATTTTGATGAAAATATATTTAAAGCATATACAGAGATTAACTTTTTCAAAAAAGATTATATGGCAAAGATGTAATAAAATAAATAATATCTCAATTTTCCTAATGCTGAATATATCGAACTAAAAAAGATACCTGTGGGTAAAAGAGTAGCAAGAATAATCTTAAGTCTTGATAAAGCCTCTTTTAGTATATTTTTTCAAAATTAAAAAGTTGAATGACTTTAATGACTGCTTAACTAATCCTTAATTGATGTTTTTGTTAAATAGTTGGTTTTCTAATTCTCTGCTTTTAGCAAAATTGAAAATATACCTAATTGAATTGTCAGGTGATGATGACTCATCTAAAAGTGGTGTTTTAGTATCTATGTTATTGAACCCTGGGGGAAAGGGAAGATACCTAAAAAGGAATAAGAAGAAATAAATAATGTTATAACAAGACTCCTTCTTTTCCCATCCTCTTAATTATATAAAATTTCTTAGTACTTTATGTCTACAAAATTTTGTAAAAATAGGCATAGAGTAGTGTGAACTTGGTCTCATTCTAGTAATAAGCCATAGTCATTCATAGTATCTGAACTAATCAAGGAACAGTCACTCATCTTATTAGAAAATGCATTTCCAATAAAATTTTACTTTTTCTGTTTAAAAGTATCAAAATCTGTAATATTTATGTGAGTGGTATACCCAGTGAAAAGTAGTTATGAATATTAGAAATTATTTAACTAGCAGAAGAGTAATTTATATCTATCCTAGGATTATTAATGTGTCAGTATCACATGTGCATGTGATGAGCAACTGTGGGTGATTTGTTTCTTTTATAATTTATTCTTTATTATAATTATTGTAAAAGCACTAGTTTTTCAATCTACAGCAAAAAGGAGTAGCAGAAATAGAGAACTATAGACAAAGGGAGTGAAGGAATGATCAGCTAAGGACAAGTTAAGAGAGTTCCTTCCACTTGGCACTGAGCCAAGTGTTAGTGACGAATAGACAATGAATTAGGGTGTGTGGAAGCAGGAGAAAGTAATTGTGACAAGGACAGATGAGGTAGACAAAGGGTCTTTTTTGCGAGAACTATAAAGATAGGCGAAAGGGATATACTGGTGAAATGAGCCCCTGGTTAGGCAAGAGGCATGTCTTATCTCTGTGCTGCAAGCTCCTAACATAGCACCTGGCACAAATTAGGCTCTCCATAAATGTTCATTCAACTGAACTAAATGGTTTATTTGGTTTGAGTTAAAGTGTTGGTGAGCTGGAGAATTACAGGTAGGCCACTTGTTGGACTGAGCAAGTTTGGTTTTGATGAAATAGTCAGTATAATAACATTACTGTTTTCCTGGGTGTAGAGGTAAGATGACTCGTAAATGGCCCAGAGGTCACAAGCAAATGCCCTCTGCTTCCTGTTAATGCAGGCACTAGAGCATAGTTACCCAGAATCCCTTCCCTCCAGATTTATTGCGCACATTCTGTATATCCTCATGTCATGCCAATTACTACATGACATTGAAGAAAGACACAGAGTATGTACAAACTTGCATTGATTTTTCCTCTCAAAGTTTTGGGTTTGTAGATCAAACCTTTCAAGGCAGTTTTATCTCCTAGTCTCCCCTGCACCCCCTTCCATTTTTTTTCCTCACCAAACCTGTTATTTAGTTATAGTGCTACCATATCTTGGTGGCCTTTTATCCCCTAGTTTCTAATCAGAAAGATGCCCACTATGCCTAAGGTTCAAATGGACCTGCTCAAACTCTCCTCCCCTAAGATTTATAACTCTTACTCATTTTCAACACTTCCCATATCACAAAAGAACTCTGAGCAGCTAAAATTAAATATCTTTAATTCACCATGAATTTTAAAGAAATTTTAGAGCAACTTTAAAGAAAATTAATGTGTAAGAAATGGTTCCTTATAGTCTTACTCATCCCTACATTCTTCTCTTTAACTTCACCAGAATCCAGGGTTATTTTCAAAAGCTCTTTCTCAGTTACTGGAACCAGCTTTCAGATGGCCTGCAGTCCAAGCACCTTGAGCTGATTTTCTCTGTCAAAGGTAGAAGTGTAATTTGCCCAAGGAGTAACACATTTAGGCCATTAAAGCTTATGTCGGACAAAGCCCTCGTTCCTTTCAGCTTCCCTGTCCTCCAGTCTCATTTCATTTCAGCTAATAGGACAATAGAAGAAAATATCCAAAACCTTTTTTAAAAAAATTATTTAATTTGAAATATTTCCAGCTCATACCAAGGATTTCTGCTTCCCACCCCCACCCTCCAAGCAATCATTCAGACTTGTGAAGTCAGTTACAAACAGGGTAAAGGAGTGGTGTTCCTTATATTAATAGTGACATTTTAAACGTGGGCCAAGCAAGTGTTAAAATGATTTGACCTTGATTTATTATGAACTTATAAAACTATCCCTGACAACCGGGAGAAGCACAGGGGAGAAAAACATGACCTGGGCCCTCAGTGGGATTTGGATAAATGGAACTTACGTGTCAGTAACACCGCCAGATGGTAGGAGGTTAAATGGGTACAGCATGGAGTCCGGCCTGGTTGTTGCTGCACAGTCTAGAGTCAGCGTAGATTGGTTTCTGGTTCTTCCAGGTCACCTGAGCCTTGACGTGGTGGGGACCCCGCTCACCTCCCTGGGAGTGCCTATACTTGTGTGCTGCTGCTGTACTTACTATGGCTCCTTCTGGTCTTTCTATGGTTATTCATTGTTCTTCCCCTCCCCTATTTTATTTATTTTAGGCCTTTATTTTACTTTTATGAGAGTCAGTTTCAAAAAGCATTAAGTACCTTCTGGTCCAGAATGGACAATGGACCTTGTGAGACTCCATCAGCAAGCCTTTCACATTGGCTTTCATCTTTCTAGCCCTGTGCAGTAGGAAAACATGGTCCACTAAAACTCTTGCTGAAAGCCTGGCACCTGAGGCTTCCCTGGGGGCTCATGGCAAAGTAAACTCTGAACCTCTTACCAATTTGCCGATTCAGGCTTTGGGGTTTCCATCATTGCATAAAAACTTCTTTCAAATTGATCTCTCAGATTCTATCCTGACCTCCATCTACCCCATTCTCACGTTGCCAGTTCTCTTTCTTAAATACAAACCTAGTTATTTCTCTCGCTTGCTTAAAATTTTCTTTATCTCCTGTCTTAGAGAAAAAGTCCAAACTCCTTCACCTGATATATAAAGACCCAATGTGACATGACTCTTCATCTCTTCCCCATCTCCTGCCATCTCCTGCCACTCTACCTCACTTCATCCATAGTTGGCCAAGCAGTGGAGTCACATTGAACTGTCGTCATTCTCTAAATGTGACTTATTGTCATGAGTTAGAGCTTTGTACTTGGTTTCCTTGACTTATTCACATACCTGCCCTAGGCCCCGAGATCAGATGTCCTTTCTCTGTAGCGTCTTTCCTCCCCCGATACCCTTACCACAGCTTCATAGCTGCTCTCATACCATGTTGGTTTGATATGTGGATGCCTCTATCTCAACTGGAGAATCACTGGCCCCAACATTGTGCCTGGCACAAAAGTGAGCTAGATGAATAAGCGAATGCACAACTGCTTTGAGACAGTCTTAATTACCTGGCAGTCATACACGTTTTCATACCTTAACCGAGTCATCACATTTTTAGCAAACAAGAGCCAAGATCAGCATTTTGAATCAAAATATCCATTTCTGAGTGAAGAAACTTCTTGTAAATTGGTCTTTAAGTTACAAATGAAGCTATTCATAGGTCCTGCCTTAGAATTCTTGGTTACTGATACTGGAAATTTATAGAAAGACATAAAACGTGGTTCTCTGTTTTAGGCTTCGGCTCTGGCAGCATGGACTATGGCATGGTTGGTGGGAAGGAGGCTGGAACAGAGTCTCGCTTTAAACAGTGGACCTCCATGATGGAGGGACTGCCCTCTGTAGCCACACAGGAAGCCAATATGCACAAAAATGGTAAGAGCAAGCAAAGCATTATGAGTTGGCGCTGTTCTGTCTGACGTTCAGCAGGCCTTGATGAAGTGTCTATAAATTTATTTTAAAGCACAGATCTTTAGCTTTTTCTTAGCAAGTCTCTTGATTTTCCCTCCCAAATCTTATGATCGCCTATGAAAAGAAGATTGGGATTGATATATTTCAAATTATAAGAAACTTAAAATACTAGTTCTATTAAAGGGAACAAAATTTCTCACCGGCAATCATATAGCATCGAGGTAGTAGCAGTGAACTTGAGCACCCATTAGGGTAAAACCCGTATGAATTGGCTTGAGAGAACAGAATTAGATTTTTTGAGGTGTAAGAGATCACAGCAAATATCTATCATGTTGGTTATTTGAGCCCTTCAATCTCCAAAGATGACTAATAGATCAATACATGAGATTTTAACTTTCCACAAAGCTTTCCTGTTCTTTATAAATTACGGGGTTTGCAGGATAGCAATTGAGGGCATTCCGGGCTTTGGTTGTAAATGTGGGGCGTCTGTCATCTTCATAATTCTCTGTCAGAGCTTCTTCATTCCCCTGTGAGACAGATTAAAGGTCTTAGAGCCTTTTTTTTCAGCCTTTGTTTCAGTGTTCGTTTCATTTGACAGTAATTCACTTGGACTCAACTGCATCTGTGAGAACCAAGTATAAATAGCTATTGAACTGCTCTTGCCGCAGCCTTCCAGGGCTCCCTTATAAGCTACTCAACTTGTTTTCTTTAATTTTTTGAAAATTTTCCATTAAAATGCAATATTAGTATCATATACAGTATTCCTACTCCACCATCTTGACTGGCACTCCCCTAAACCACTGTTAAATGTACTTATCCAGAGGCTGCTGACGCGGCCACTTGGATCTCTGCCTGCTATGCCAAAGTGTCATCATTTGATTTTGTGGCACAAAATCAAGAATGACTTATAGAAACTATAAAATCTGTGTCTGGACTGAATATTCCAAGCCCAGCATCTGTGCGCACTGCTTCCTTCCCCAAAGAAGTGAGAGGTGCACGATAATAAACACAAAATGCCACAGGAGAGGCTGTCTCATAGGTAAGATAGCCACTTGCCTTTTCAGAGTTTACAGGTAATGTTTCCCCCATTTCCTTAGCAATCCCCAAGAGAATTGGGCTTTTCATTTTCTCGTACTTCCCTGTAATGTGCCCTTACGTCAAATTTTTGTCAGAGGCTCCAGAAAATCAATGACTTCTTAGCGGAGCGTGGAGGTAGTTTTGATGATACTCCTTCTAGGCCAAACCAAACATTATTTTAATCAATATTTATACATATTTTAATATACTACCTTGAAAACAATTTTATCTGTTCGTAAACAGATGGCTCTAAGAATAGATTAAGTGACACGATACAACATGAAAAATTCTTTTAAGAAATAAGTAGAGTGGTGTCTCACAGAGGCCAAAAATTTTATTTAAAGTAAAGCTCGTTTTTGTTAGTTTAAGGGAATTTTAAACTCTAAAATTTTTTTCCGGCCTATAAAATTCATGAAAGGGGCACTGACAAACCGCTGACATGCTCTCAGGAAAGCAGTTACAAAGGCTTTGCTGTTCTTCGTGTGTGGGGCCATGGCTCTCAGAGCTGCAGAGTTCACTGCTGGTCTTGTGCTGGCAAAGACCCTAGGCAGGAATTCCATCTCATTGCTTTGGAATTTAAAGCAATTGCAGATGCTTTTCTCTCCAGTGGACTTCCCTCTGTTTATACTGCTTCTTCCAGCGAAACTAGGCCTGATCAGCACTGCAGAACTTGGGTGGGTGGTGTCAGAACAAATGTAGTTAAAAACCCTCTTATGTGCTGCAAATTGTTTAGTATTTTTCCTGTTTCTCACTCTTGAGTCATTAGCATAGAAACTGTGGGGATGGTGTATGATTTGTGGTTTATGAAAGTTTCGTTAACTTCCTAAGACCATGGAATTTGAAAACTGAAAGGAATGTTGAAGAATGAGAACAGGGCTGTGTGTATAAGTGAGAAACTGAAAGGCTCAGAAAGGTAAAATGAATTGTTTGTGGTCATCCTGCTTATTAATTATGGTGGGTCTTGGGTATGACCTCTCATTCTAGTGCTCTTTTTACTGCATAAGCTTCAGAATACTATATTTATTTGAGTTTCTCTGAATAAAAGATAGACAAGTTCTGTTCACAGGAGTCCTTTCCAAGTGTGAATTAATTTCTTAATTTCCTCTCTCTCTTCTCAGGCGCTATAGTGGCCCCTGGTAAGACCCGTGGAGGGTCACCATACAACCAGTTCGATATCATCCCGGGTGACACACTGGGTGGCCATACGGGTCCTGCTGGTGATAGCTGGTTACCTGCCAAATCTCCACCAACAAATAAAATCGGAAGTAAATCCAGCAATGCCAGTTGGCCTCCAGGTAATGTCCAGACAGTGGTTTTTCTGGAATATCATTTGTTTTTTAATTGTTCATTTCAGGTTCTGAAAGAGATTGATATTTTGCCACACACTCACTTTCATTATTCTACTCAGTAATTATTGTCTTGTTAAAAGCAAGGCGTGTGCTGTGCTTGGGAAGATAGAAAACTTTCATTAGATAAGCTCTCTGTAGAGTTCAGTCAGGAAGATAAGGTGTGGACACTGCTCACCTCCCAGGTAAGTTGCTGTATGGTAGATACTGCACAAGCATAGATAAGACAAAGGAGGTCAGAGAGGTAGAATCTGGGGGTAAAAGAAAGTAACGTTGGAGCCGGCCCTTGGCATTCATCCGTGCATAGGATGCCTTGTAGTACAAGTTCTTCTGAAAGGTCCATTGACTTGATTTGTTTATTCATTAAGCAAGTATTTGTTTTCAGTTTGGTTCCAGCTTAGCAATTGTTAGTGCAAGGAGACTTTACTTTTTCCTTTTCTCTCTTTATTTCGATACAAGTAATCTGTTTTCATTGTAGAAAAAAACTTAAATTTTGTAAAGCAAAAAGAAAAAAAATTTGATATATGTTCTTCTAAATCTCTCTATACAGGTTATGTTTGTGATATGAATATGTAGAGTTTCGTTCAATTAAAGTAGGCTCATATAATGCCTATTGTTCATATATAATACATATTGCTTTTTTCCTTCATCATGATTAGGAAAATAAAAGTTTATTAATACTATCACATAGCTTTAAATACAATTTAAATTAACCAATGAAAAATTGTAAATATATACATATTCCAAGTTTCCTCACAGCAAGCCAAATTATTCTTGCTGGTTGTCCCTGGACCTTCCATGTAGTAGTGGTCATTTGTATTGTGATTTCGTTTGTGCATATGAGCCAATCTCTGGTGAGATAAGTGGGAGAAGTCGCTGATCTCAACCTAGATTTGCTTCCAGTTCTTGTCCTAGCTGCCTGGACAGTTCTCACAAGGACCAGACTACTTAATCCTGCCTCCCTGCCCTCAGGCCTGAATTTCCTTGGAAGCAGGAAGAGCAGGTTCTGAGGCCAGGCCCTGATGAGCTATGGCATCAAGTTCACAGACAAAGAAAGACAAAGTTGACATGTTGTGATTGCACAAAGGTGCTGCTAGCAGAGTAAACATTCAGTCTGACTTTTTAAAATTTTTATGATGAAGATCTTAGGTAAAATAGATTGAGTATTTAGACTTTTTACAGATCTGTTTCTTTAATCAAGAAAAACTTTATTTTACTGTCTTTTGAACAACTTCTTACCTTTAATATTTGTTCTTCTCTCAGAATTCCAACCAGGAGTGCCATGGAAAGGTATCCAAAACATTGACCCTGAATCTGATCCCTATGTCACCCCAGGAAGTGTGCTGGGGGGTACAGCCACATCTCCCATTGTAGATACTGACCACCAACTTCTGCGGGATAACACCACAGGTAAATGAGTAAAACATCTTTTGTGTTGATTTAACACCCAGCATTTTCAAATTTGTCAAATCTGTGGCTTCATTTGTGCTTGCCAGCATCTAATAATTCAACCCAAAAACATAAGAATATATTGCTTTTTAGATATATTTTGTTCTCCCTTCTATTGAAGGTTAAAGAAAATACTTAAAGCTTTCCCTCGTTATACTGACATTTATCTGCAATATTCTCATCTGGTTATTCATTTGTCACCCAAAGGGTCTAATTCTTCCCTCAACACCTCGCTGCCTTCACCTGGTGCCTGGCCCTACAGTGCCTCTGACAACTCCTTTACCAACGTTCATAGCACTTCAGGTATGAGTGTGACCTGTTTGTTGCCCTTCAGTCAGCCTTTTCCCGTCAGGGGCCCTTTTACAAAGGAAATTAGCATTTGTTTCTTAAGGAATACTTTTACAGAAGTTGAATAGCATATTTTAGTGTAGTTGACCATGTCCTCGAGGAGCTGCCAGTCTCAGAGAGGCAGGATGGGACAAACGCAGCTTGAGGACAAGGCAGATGGTGACATAATAGCAGAGAGTTGTCAGTGTTGTGAGGGCAAAAGTCATATCCTGATGACACAGAGCTATTCTTTTAGCCAGTGTGCTAAGAGAGTCAAGGGCTCTGAGAAGAACCAGTTAAATCCAGGTCGTTATCCCTAAGGCATCCAGTTATAGTTTGCTTTTTTCTACAGATCCTTCTACTTATAGGCAAAGGTCAGATGGCCAAGGGAAAAAAAGAGGACCTAATGATTCATTCTACCAATAATATTTGTTTATTTCTTTATGTATGTGTGGGGTGGTTTTTTGCGGGGAGAGAGGGTGGTTGGAAGACAATAGGGAATGGAAAACTTAATGGATATAATAAAGCTTTTGAAGTCACTGAATACAGTGTCTTACAGATTGGTAGACAAATCATTAGTAATTGGGACCTTGGTTGTGCAAAAGTTGGACCTTAAGCCATTAAAGTCATTAAGGTTTCTGTTCTTTGTCCGGTCAAAAGCAAATAAATAAATGCTTAGGTACCTACTAATACATTGCAGGTTAATAGCCTTACAAATTGTCTTCTTTTTCTTTCTACCTCTGTGTCATATCAACAATGCAGTAATAACTTGTCATTTCTTGAATGCTCCTGCAAACCAGGCAGCATGCTACGCCTTCGGCATGAATTCTTATCTCACCTTCACTAAAGTCTACAGGGAGATCCTGGTGTTATCTCCATTTTGTAGATGAAGAAACTGGGATTCTAAGATCTGATAGAATTTGCCTCAGGTCTGAGTGAGTGTGTGAAGGAGCCAACTCAGTATTCCATTTTTCTAACCACTACCCTACGTTATACTTTTAAAGGACTTCTTCCTTTACATGTAAAAACTCACTTACACCTCACTCTTTTATTCCTATAACTGCCCATATCTCAGGTTGAACTGTTTTATCTTTTGTCTACAGTTGGATGTTCACCCGAGAGATGACCCAAGAATCACCACAGAAGTGTCTAAAACTAAACAAATATTTTCCCACCCCCTAAAATTATCTTTCCTTTTTAACTGAACTCTGTATTTTTCTTAATTGTACTCCCATGCATCACTTAGCCACAAAATCTCAATATTGTCTCACTCCTTCATTTCCGCCTCGCTCCCTGGGTCTAGGCAATGATGATGTCTCCAGGTGGTTTAGTCTGCAGTTGTCGCTTTGTCATAGCCATGTCTTCCGTTCCATTCCACTTGCTGTCACCTAAGTTTTAGACACTTAGTTTAAATACTACATGCGGAATCTAGTGCAAAAACTCCTGATAGTATATTAATCAGTCCCCAGCCTACCTTTATGGCTTCCTTTACCTTTCTGCCCCTGTGAAATGTTGTTCAGCCAGAATTGGGGGAAAACATGTTTGGTACGAAGAGAATTTAAATTGAACCTTGTCTTATATATTCCTGTGTCTCTGAGCCCATCCATTTATGTAAATCCTTCAAGACCTGTCTTTGCAAAGCCTTTGTGACAGCCCAGCATTGTCTTTCTTCTCTGAGTCTGAACATATATGATGTTGCCTGGGATTACCAATTTTGTTTATTGTTCATCTGTTTTGTCTTCCCATCTGAACTTGAAGTTCTTGAGAATAACTGTTTATTTTACTCACAGCACTGAATTAGTACCTTAAAGCATAGTAAGCTTTAAGTATAAAAATCTGTTTGTAGTTTAAAAATCTGTTTGAATGTTGGTATCTAATGTTCTGGATCAAGAAAAGTGTAATTTCCTAATGTACTTTCCATTAAGTCAATAAGTATTTATAGGATACTTTAGTTCTGCTAGGTTTCTCACCTTGAATTTATCTTTCCTTTCAGGTTGTGTATAGCTAAGAAAGTATTAGAGAATTAGTTATCTCATTAAATCTTTAGTCCATTTGTCAATTCAGAGTAATAATCATTGAAAATTTTATATTTAATAAGCTCAAAGAACAATATTTTGTACTGCTGCTCTTAAAATGTGCATTTACTATTTTTAGAATATGTGTGCATGTGTATATACACAAAATTCATGTGTATTTGTTGACAGACGTGGCCTATTTTATTCCTTCCTTAATTTTTTTTTTCTTATAGTAAAGTTCCCTGATTACAAATCAACATGGTCCCCAGATCCCATAGGACACAACCCCACTCATCTCTCCAACAAGATGTGGAAAAACCATATTTCCTCAAGGAACACTACACCGCTGCCCCGCCCACCTCCTGGTCTGACCAACCCCAAACCATCATCTCCCTGGAGCAGCACAGCACCGCGATCAGTCAGGGGGTGGGGGACACAGGACTCACGGCTTGCCTCAGGTGAGAAGGATCTGCCGAAAGGAGCATCATTGTTCAAACACAAGGTCTTATGTTAACACAAATGGTGAAGACATGATGAAGTCTTCACAAGAGAAGAAGTCATGGTTGGCTGGTATAGGAAAAAGTACCCCTTGAATAGAATTATAGTCAGTATAAGATAAGGGTACCCAAGAACTCCCAGGTACTGATGGAGTAAAAATGACAAATGGCTGAATGAGTGAGTACACCAGGCGGAAAATGCTGTCTTGCAAATAAAGCACAGGGATCAAAGTCTTAAGAGAACTGGCTATTCAGTGACAAGATAAAAGTCAGAGTGAGGTACAAAAGAGATGATGATTTATGAAAGGAGAGAAGAAGCATGTGGTTATGTGAAAATGCTTCTTGCTCATGGCTTTCTTAATTTTTTGAATATTCTTTCTAATATTTTTCGCTTACAGCTTCTACCTGGAGTGATGGTGGTTCAGTTCGTCCTAGTTACTGGCTGGTTCTTCACAATCTCACTCCACAGGTATTCATGCTTTCTTGTGATATTTCTAGATAGGACTTAATTGTGTTAAGGGAGAGAAACTCAGAGATGTGGGAGGTGGGCAGATATGAAAACTCATTTATTTCCTGGTCACTACAGAGAGGTCCAGCCTGCAGAGGTGGGTCTCCACATACAAAGCTTAAAGCCTGCTGCTGAATGGGGGATCACACCTGCCAACATGGTGATGTTAACACGTGTAGTTTATAAAATAGTGGGAGTGGGGAGATACTGTCTGGTGAATTCTATTTAGTGGAGATAATTTGCTATGTAGATCTGCCTGTCAGAGTCTAGAACCACGTCAGAAACTAATGTTTAAGTATTTTAACTGCACACAAAAAAAGTGACCTGTTTTTGTGTTAGTTATTCAATAAGACTTGAGGCTCAGTATTAACTGTTTTCCTACTTAATAAATAATTGACCATTCATTTCTGCAATAGGAGGAACGTGTGGATCTCATAGCTTAGATGCTCCCTGGGCACTTTTAGTTTTCCGTCTGTTCCCCTCTTCTGTGTGGATGGCATTGCTAGTTCATAGTCATTAGCACATGCCCTCTGGGTGGTTTCCACAGTGGTGGGACTTTATTTGCACCACGCCACCCTCCTTTCCACCTTATTTGCTTGACAACGGACGTATCAGCAGCAGTATTATGTTGAACACTCAGATGAGGTTGAATGAGCCCACTGAAACTGAGCCCATGACCTTCATTTGGACTTGACAACACAACTTTTACAACACCTTGTTAAAGAGGTCGATTATACCTCCCTGCCTTTGACACACAGAATGAATTGTCTAGCATTTCATTCATAAGTAGATTCGTGTATACTTTATTTAGCTAGCACTTGCCAGAATGCTTCCCATGGGATAGTAATAGGACTCTGGCCTAATATGTTTGGAATATATACTTGATTAAACAAAATTAAGCAGGTTTCTTCACTATGAGACTTCTTAGATCCTTTAATATCCTAACATCTATTATGATTCTCTGGGGAAATACAGCTTCTCCTAAATTTATTTGCCCAATGAACCCATTTGTGGGGAGCATATCCATGGCTCGTTTTTCCAGGTACGTTTTGAGAAAGGCAGTTTCCTAAACATAGTTAATGTGAGGAAGAGTCTGGATCAGTTCTTAATCTCTGTGTCTAATAACTCAGCTAAAAGCCTCAGGTTATTTATTTAGCTAATAATATGAGGATTTTATATAACCATCCTCAAAACTATATCCTGCCTTGTTATTTCTGAGTAGTCGCACAGTGTGGTGGGTATAATATGGTTAGGATGTGAGAAGGGGTACACTTGAAAGGGGCCTAGGCAAGCTAACCAGCTGTTGACTTATGTTTTATAATATGAAAAACAGTATATCTGTGTGTATATATATGTATATATAGATATATATGTAATGACTATAAGGATTGGCTGTGTTTGTATTAGAATTGATTAATTTTAAAAATCAAAACTACCTAATAGCAAACTAATCGCAATTGTAGCTTAAAAGAAGGTTAAAAGGTCAAATATTTGATACCTGGATAAATTTACTTTTTATCACCTAAAATTGGTTTAGAGGACATCTGTCCTGAAAAGTCACTAGTGACATACACTTACATGCTTCTATAGTCAGTTGTTACCTATGAAACAATGCTGAGAGCTGTTTCTCCAATCATTTTCTATAAAGAACTACGATGAAACTGCCAGTTTTCATCCCACAGGGTTTCCATGGTAAAACCACAGAATGTTTCCACTGCTGCCGCCAGTAGTGCAACTTTTTAAGGCTCTTCCAACAGTAATGTCTTTCCCTTCCAGAGAAATGAACTGAAATGTTGACCTTGGCAGCTTAAATAAACCTAGTTAAGATCTTGATACAAATAAATTTATCAGAGTGTGTAAATAGATTTGTTCATCTGAGTTAGGGGTGAGGGCAGTTATCCCTAATCACCGGACAGCTTAGTGGCGAGAGTCTAAGGTGAGCAACTACAACCAGAGGTCCCGTTAGCTGCGGGCAGCAGAGGATAGAGAAGTAGGTAGAATTGGTCTCACCTTGAGATGGCCAAAGTAGGAGTAAGAGGACATCAGAATAGTCTGTGAGCTGGGTCAGCAGTCAGCATTCTAAATCAGTCATGCTGAAAACTTTGCATGTTTTCTTAAACTCTTAATTTGGGTGCCATTTTATTTCTGCTTTTTAAACCTCTACAAATCAGTGCACGTTCACTTGTTTACCTCTTAATGAATATGGACCACAGGTTCAATCACACGCTTTTGTTTTGAGCTGCATTTATGCAAACGTTTTTATTTGCATAGCGGGCATGTTAGATCTCAACCCAGTGCTTTAAATATATTAAAGTTTCCCTTTAAGACCTCTGTATTCAGTGTACTCTTTCCCTGCTTTGAATTCTTCATTCATTCTTCCAGATTAATTTAGTGCTTATACTATTATTTACAAACCAAAAGCCCTTCTCTCTTTTTTTTCTTAAATGCCTACAGCACCTGGTATTCCTAGGTGGTCTCTCATCTAAGTACTAACCAGGCCCGACCCTGCTTAGCTTCCGAGATCAGACAAGATCAGGCACATTCAGGGTGGCATGGCCATAGACCCGAAAGCCCTTCTCATTCTTATATGAGAAAGGTCACTTGACTTCCTTTCACACCCCACCTCCAGTTTTTATCTCACGAATGTTGTTACTCCTTAGATTGATGGGTCAACCTTGAGAACCATCTGCATGCAGCATGGCCCACTGCTGACATTCCATCTGAACCTAACCCAGGGCACTGCCCTGATCCGATACAGCACCAAACAGGAGGCGGCCAAGGCCCAAACTGCACTGCACATGTGAGTACCCATCCTATGCTCACTGAGACAAACACGCGTGAAGATGCACACGTGAGTACTCTAGCACCTGCTTAATTAGACAAAAAGATGCACGAGAACATACACAAAAACAGCATCACTGCATAAGTAATTATTGGGTACTAAGGTGGCTGATCTTTTTTTACTTACCTAAGCATGGAGTGTACTGTGTATATCATAGCCCCGTATTCAGAATTCCTCAAGTAAAGAATTTGTGGAGTAGTCAGTAAATTTTAAGTATCATAAAACAAAGCCAATATTTATGAAAATGTGAAACTGTAAATGCTGTCACTTTTCATAGTAGTATCTAACTGCTTGCTTTGGCTTCTTTGTGGGTGATGAGGAAATACTGTAGTCTCGGTGGGTAGCAGGGTTTTTTTCTGAAGTAGGTGAGAATGGATCAGACTTTGACCATCCCCCTCCCTGCCACTCCTAAACTGGTAGACAGGAAAGAGCTGACTTCTTGTGATTGCAAACGCCACAACAGAACGCTACATACAGAACAAGCAAGCGATGGTGGGGCTCAGGCAGCTAGCCTGGCCCAGCACTTCCAGGTGTCTGAAGCTGGGCCACTTCGATGCTTGGCACATGTTCTTTTACCTCCCATGGGGGAAAAGAAGAGGTGACATTTTTCTCAACATATAAATTCCACTTACCAAGGGATGTCGATCTGTAGCATCCTCTGGTAGTCTTTGGATAGCTCGAGGTTTACTTTATCGCTTTAAATCAGAACCTCTCAATCACGCAGTGTCCTGGCTGAAATTCAGGTTCCGATCCTGTGATTCTGCATTCTGAAAAGCATCCAGGGGATGTGGAAGCTGCTAGTCAGCGGACCACACTTCCAGCTAGGATTACTCAGTCCCCGCGTGTGCTTTAGAATTTTCCTCAAATCCATAGCTCTTCCCTCCCCTTTCTTCCAGGTGTGTGTTGGGAAACACTACCATCCTGGCTGAGTTTGCCACCGATGATGAAGTTAGCCGTTTTCTGGCACAAGCTCAGCCCCCTACACCTGCAGCAACCCCGAGTGCACCTGCAGCAGGTTGGCAGTCGCTGGAGACCGGCCAGACCCAGTCAGACCCCGTCGGACCTGCTCTGAATCTTTTCGGTGGGTCCACGGGGCTCGGGCAATGGAGCAGCAGTGCTGGCGGCAGCAGCGGGGCCGATCTTGCTGGCGCTTCGTTGTGGGGGCCCCCAAACTATTCTTCTAGCTTGTGGGGAGTCCCAACTGTGGAAGATCCCCATAGGATGGGCAGCCCTGCTCCTTTACTACCTGGTGACCTTCTGGGAGGAGGGTCGGATTCAATCTGAACTTAGAACTTTCAACTCTGACCTCGTGACCTTTTTTGGAACAGCAGCAGCACTAACTTGACCTTTTCGTTTTTTTTTTCAACTTGCAATAAATACATTTTTAAAAGGAAAAAAGAAAACGGAGAGAGAAAAAAAGGTGGGTCATTGACAGACTGTCTGAGCACATAGTTGCCTCCCTTATAACTTCAGTTTTTTCGTTTGGAATATGAATCCAAAAAGAGAACATATCACTCTTGAAATACTTGAATCATGAACGCCAACCTAGAAAGACAATGTGAAGCAAGTACACATACCATTTAAATTTAAACACAAAAAAATTAAAAAAATTAGTTTCTAGTTTTTCACTTTTTTCATGTTATATGGAAGTTGTTGCTAAGAAACATATATACTGAAAAAAATAGCTTTTTAACTTTGTTTGCACTGGGTGTGTTTCCGTCCTTAGGTCTACCATGTTTGGGAGGGAGGGGAATTCAAAAGAATTGTTAGGGTGGGGGGAGGGAAGACTTGACGGAGCCTCACTTTAAAAACAAAAACACAAAAAACCTAAAAAAAAAAAAAAAAAAAGGAAAAAATTTGTGATTGGCTGGTTGATAAATACCAGTGTGTTCTGGCACATGTAACTGCCCAGGCATGCTCGTTCTGGTATGTGTGTGCACGTGTGTTCATGTGCATTCGCGTGCATCCTTCTCTCTGTCTCTGTGTGTACGTATGCCTGTGTCCTCCCCTGCCTCCTCCTTCCTGACCCCTGACCCTGACCTCTCAGAAGCTGCATTGCTGACAGTCTGCAGGCTGGCTGGCCGGCCATCTGCTTTTTATTTTTATTATTTTTTTTAACTAAAGAACACACGAGCGCGGGGAGCCACCGCTACTAGAGCAGCTCCATTGGGCTACGTGAAGGTGAACAGAGTGCTTTTTAATGGTGAAAGCAGGGAGTTCCTTTACATCTGCAAGTTAGCCTGAGTGTGAGTTTTCTCTAGCTTTTCTTTAACCTAGCAGTAGAGTGGAGCACTGCCAAGTCCAAAAAATTAGGAGAGCGGGAGGTACCTCTTGGAGCAACTGTGTGTTTATTTATTTCTGTTTTTTTTTTTCAAAAATAAGTGGCCAGTAGGCACATCTAATATCTGTTAGGTTTTATGCGGGCCTTTGCGTTACTTCGGGAACAGATGATGAGATAGTTTTTAATAACGTGATGGATGTCTCAAAAGCAGAGAAACTGTGTTCCCCCTTTGTTGTGTAATCAGGTATGAGAAGTTAGTTCATCAAAGTCAGGTAATGCTGAATTCAATATTTCTATTGGTTCTCTTTTTCTTTTGATGAAAACAAAAAAGTAAGTTGCGAGCAGCCTCCTGAAGCATCCGCAGCTCCTCCCTCTCTGCGCCTTTCTTGCTGAGCGTTACCTGTGCCAGGCCGTGGCGTGTTACAGCACCAGGCCATCACTGACAGAAACGTTTACTTAACGAATGTTCTTAAACCAGTGTGTACTTCAAGCGTTTCCTTTTGTTTCTCTGTGTTGTGTATTTCCCGTGTATGTGGTTTTGCTTAGGCAGGTATAACTTAGCAAAGACTTTTAAGTATTGCACCTTTTTTTGGTTTTGACCTCTTACTTTTTTTTCCCTTGTAATGTTGCTTTTTTAATTTCGGTATTTAAAGACTTTTTTTTTTTTTTTTTTTTTAAGCATCAGTGTAGTAGTACTCTGGGCCGAATAGGGGGCAACTTTTAATCCACAGTTATAACCAACATGTATGTACTTACGTTGGATTCAAAATGTATCAAACTGCTTTTTTTGAAGAGAGTTATAGCAGCCCTGAACGCGGGGGTGGGTACCCCTTTATACAGAGCAGATGGCGGGCGGGGCGGGGGGAGGGGGACATATGCCGGTAACATGCTAGCACTTGTGTGGACACCCCAATCTGCATTACACTGTTTAACATAAAGTGCCGACATTCTGTACCAGCAAATACCTGCCCATTCCAACCCTTGGTGGGAGCAGACCTCTACTGTCCTCCATAACTTGCTGCTAGTGAGGACAAAGGAGTTTTTCTTTCTTTAGCATCTTCAGTGAAGGATACAACAATGCCTAATGTATTTGACTTTTAGCTTGTGTCTCTGTGTAGGTGGGTGGGTGGGCGTGTGTAGGAAAAGGCAAAAACGAATTATTTGCATTTAAGTGGTTTTGTGAGACAGAATGAGAATTCTATAGTCCTCTCGGCCTACCCTGTTTATTATAAACCTAGCCTCAAAAGAGATTGACATGCGAAATTCAAGTGAGCATTCGCTCATACACGTCTTTGTGAACCCTTTGTGGGTAGGTGGTCAAACTCGAGTTTCCACCGTTGGTTTGGTCCCATTGGATGCCTTGTGGAAAACTAACTGTGCCCTCCTGCTCTCCGGTTTTCATCAGCACCATGCCCCTTCCACCTTTGCCACGTACACTGTCTCCTCCCAGCCCCCACTGACAGCTCTCCGTGTGTGGAGCAAACCCCTGTCATGTGGTGACCTCCAGGCGAAGAGCAGCTGTGTTCAGACATCCACAGAAGGCTGAGTCTTAGTGGCCCTGGGCCAGGAGCATGTCCCGAAGCTCCCGCGAGCCAGTGGCGACCCTGTCCACTGCCACTCTTGGTTTCCTGCCATGTCCTGCTCCACCCTCCACTTCTCTTGCCTGTTGGTTCCTTGACCTGCACTATGGGTTAGTTGAGTTCCTTACGATACTACGGTGAAAGCCGGGTGCTAGAGCCCCTCTTGTTTACAAGACATAATGAGGGATTTGAAATATGTAAAAATAAACACGAGAAGCTAAAATGTTCTTCCATCATAAGCTTAAAGGGAAAAAAATTAAAAACTTTAAAAAAAGACCAAAAAGTGCGTATATATATATATAGACATATATATATACATATAAATATATATTTTAGATGAAGACTAACTCTGGGAGCATTTAACAGTGTTTTTTGTTTTTGTTTTTAACATTTATTTTCCTGCTTTAAAATTTGCAAGCATTCTCAGGAATTCTAGGGTAGGAAGCCAGTTTTTTGAAGATGGTTTATTTAACCATGTCTTATCCTAGATAGACGGCTGTTTCTTTCCTGTTAATAAACTTTTACAAGTTCCTGAAACTTCAAAAAGTTTAAACAATTTTTACTTAAAAAAATGTAAAAAAGAAAAGTCTCCAAACGCTATTGTCATACTGGGGATCACACATTTTAAAACATGTAGAAAGAAATATTTTTTAAAAATTATCAATTTAGCAGCAACAGGTAAATTCATTATCTTAAAAAATGTGGGAGAAGGATTCAGCTTTATAGGAGATCTAACATGGATTCATTTAAATTGTGTGTAATTTAGTGGGGGAGTGTTTGGTGTATATAAATGGAAATGCCATCACTTTGTTCCTTTCCATTTAAGACTGAACTGAAATCTCCCCTAATTTTTATTTTTTTAAAGGAACCCTTCTCCCTGTACCCCAGCCCTAGCAACAAAAGAAAGGAAGAAAGAAACAACAGCTTACAAAAAAAAAAGTAACTAATCTGTAAAATAGTACGGTTGGATTGCTGAGAATCTATGTAAAGAGTTAGGAAATATAGGTTAATAATTTTTGGAACAAATTTTAAATATAGGCATTTACTAGAGGAAAACTATATGGACTGTTCTATTAATGAAGAATGTCTGTCTTACCTCCATTTGTTTTGGGAGAAGGACAAAATAATAGAAAAAATCTAATAAGGAACAAGTGATTTTACTTTTTTTGCTCCCAGCTACTGTTGTGCTCATTTTAATAGCTGTTTTGAAGATCTGCTGCTTAATTATCCCCATCCCTTAGCCAGAGACGTGGAGTGTTTCCTTTCAGTTTTTGGTGATGTCGAATTCTCCTTTTGTATTCCCTCCTGGGGCCGGGTTTCAGAATTCCCAAGCATGACCACAGCTTCTTTCAACATCTAAGTTTCCCAGTGGGAAAGAAACTCCCTCTCAGCAGGTAAAGGGAGAGGGGTGGGGTTGCTGCCTGCAATTTCTCTAAAGCCGCTTTAGTGCCTTCGTACATACACCCAGACATCCTGCACAGGGGGAACACGTGTGTATGTGCATGTGGTCCAGTCACTCCACAGACGTTAAGTCACTTGGCCATTGAGGAGATTGGAGTGGTTCTGGACAGGCCCCAAAGGCAGTGGGCTAAATTTAAAGTAAACAGAAATCAAGGAAGTTAAATATGCTTTCATGTCTCAGTGATGTGGGATGCCAAGGCCCTTCCTTGTGTTGTTGCCCCCCATTACTGTGCATCGACTTCTCTAGGTGTGTCATTGCGACATCTACAGTGGTTTGGAAAGTCTCTTTGTGTTGGGCCAGTAGAAAGGGGTTTGTATTTTTCTCTTCTTGTTCTTCTTTGTCTCCTGTCTTTCCCTCCAGTCCCCCGCCCCCCTTTTTTTTTTCTGGTCAACTTGCTGGAAGCTTTGCTTTGTTGGTTGGCAGTGACCTAAGAACAGGATATAGTGAGATGTAATGGGAGAGAAAAAACTCTTTTCTTTCCGTGGTATTCTTTGGCAAGAGTCACGCCTGCTGAGGGGTTAGGTGGCTTCGGTACACTTTAAAAAGTCGATGGAAGCGTATTCTCTTCCACCACATTCTGGCACATGTACAGAGGCCTGCTGGTCACCTCTCATTACACAGATTTATTTTATAAACATTCTGATCATGTAAATTTGAGCTTTCCAGTTTTTACTAGTTTCCCTTTATTTCTTTAAACACTTGATTACTAGTGGCCAGAGGTGTTCACCTCTCAAACATCACAAACTTGGTTTTTGTCTACCACATGAGTAGCCAAAACAGAAAGCACTAGGAGGGGAAGGACTGTCTTCCTTCAGACTGGGGACCTCTGCTGGCAGTCGAGATCCAGTGCCATGACCTAATTTTAGGTGTTTAAAAAAAAAAGTTCAAATCTCCCAAGACAGTGGAGAAGTGGATGTGGCATCTCCGACCCCTCAGTTTCTAGCCTTTGATATTTTTCAATTATGACATTCACAGAAGTTAACTTAGCACTGCTACAAGTTAAGGTTCCAAACCAAATTCTTTCATCAGTATCCCCCAGTCAATCAATATTGTCCACTGACTGCCATTCAGTTTTATTGATAGGAGTTTGGTTTTCTGTTACTATGGCTCCTGTTCTAAGAACTTTTCCACCTCTTCTGACATGAATGTAGCATAAATTAGCAGTTGATTCTTCCAAGTTCCTGTGGGTCGAATGTGGTGTGTAAGACACGCAACAAAAAGAAGGGAAGAGAAATTCCTGCCTAAGAATTTGGATGACCTTTTATTAATGTATCTAGCAGAAACAAAAATTTCACAGGCTGTTAACTTGTGACAAATATTCACTCTCACCACTTTTTGGGGAGAAGGGGGTCAGTTTTTGTAGAGTTAACAGCCAGATTCCATACCGACCTCAAATGCTGTGTACTTTTTAATTTTATTGTTTATATTCTGGCATCTTGACTCTTAAACAAAATGAAGATGTCTGTGTGCTGAGCAAAACGCTTTAGCCAAGCCTGTTTTCCTCTGTAGTGTAAACAGGATGTTTTCAGCAGACTTGGCCGTACTAGCCATCTCTAAGATTAGGGAACAATTGAGTCTTTATGTAGAAAAGGTCCCCGTCCCCTTCCCCTCCCCCCCATCCTCAGAGTTCAAATTCAACATTTAACACTTCGTAGGTTATTGTTTGGGGTTTGGGTTTTTTCTTTTGTTTTAATTATCTTTAAGGTCTTTAGGAGTAGAGATACCTTTTTAGCTGGTTAAAAAAAAATCAACCTTTTTCTTCAGTGTTTTTGCCAAGTTCTGTTACACTTCATGTCTATGCATTAACTACACTTCTTAGTGTTACTGCAAAAAGAAATCTTATTCTTCTGTGAGTGTACAACCAGCCCACGTGCGATAGTGCAGATGAAAATATTCTAGCCTATGTGTCTACAGTGAATTGTCAATCTTTAGACCTCAGCAGTCATTCAGATAATAGGGTGCCCTTGCCCTCACCCTCTACTGCACCCCACGCCACACCCTCTCTGCTTTCTTATCTGCAATTATAAGGTGTCCACACAGTCTAGAAACAGGCAAATACTCATAATGTTGTCAAGCATATTGTAAGCCTATTACAAAACATAGAATATTATATATATATTTCCAGAGTCAGTACACACCCTGTAATATGGTCTGTACATTTATGGCCAATACCAAAGGTGTGTGTGTTTTCAGAGATGGTCCACATTTGTCATTGTTATTGTTTTTTTGACCTTGAATTTGACACAAAGGAGGTGCTGGCATTACATTCTTTAGATTTGAAATAATTATCAACTTTAATAATCTATGAACATGACAATGAAAATTGAACATTGGCTCTCTCTACCCTACCCATGCCTTCCCCCCACCTCCCGCACTGCCAAAGAAAAGGGGCCATGGGCATCCGCAGGATGGTGAAGGGGACACTGGTCAGGGGACAAGCTACTCCCCACTGGCTGGGCATCTGTGCTGTCCTGCAGGTAGCCACTTGGACCAGATACAGAGTAATTACCAAATATTCTAACACTTGAGTGGTTTTTAAACTGTCAGTCTCTTGTAGTAATCTGCCACCACCACCCAAAATAAAGCAAAAGTGACAAACTGCCAGTGTTAGCCTCACAGAATTCGAATAGTTCCCTTTTCAGTCAGCTAGACAACTGAATTGATTTTTAACGAGAAACTGTGCACACCAGGGAAAATGGCACTATTCTGATCGAAATGCCCCTGCAAGAGCCAAGCCATTGGTTCTTTCTGACAACGCTTGTTTTGATTGTGAGAAGAGAGGAAAGGTCCAGTAAAGGCAAGAACTGTCCCGTTTTAAATTTGAAAGCACTTGGTGCCTCAATTTCAATTTCAAACTATAAGTCATCGCTTTGGAAATAAAATCCCAATTGTAATTGACCCATTTCGAGCCGATATTAAGTTGAGATTATTTTTTCAAAAAGTGAAATTTCTCTTTGTGGCTAATGGTGAGCAGCAAAAGAAAAGCTTCGAGGGGAGCTCAAGTACCGTCCGTGGCCGAGTTCTTTCCCTTTCCCTTCCCCTCCCCGGCCTTCCTGGACCTCTCGCTGCATCCAGCGTTCCTTCTCCTTGGGCTGCTGAAAAGTGTGCACGGTTCTGAGGGCGGGTTGTGAGGGGCGCCTGGAGCAGCCTGCCTTGCTGCAGGGCCAGCCTTACAGCAGAGCTCTGGTGAGAGGAAGACGGTACATGCGTTCGCCAAAAAACGCAAAAGGGGGATATTTATACAAAACCAAGCAAAACCCTCTGGAAACCTTTAAGAAGTTACATACCTTTAAAAGGTTACACACCTTTAAAATATAGTTTCTCACCAAGTGATGCATTCAGCATACGCTATTTGCCAGAAGTTTTGGGATAAGTTAGAATAAATGTGTTTAAAACACCGCCACTACCCCCTCCCATTTTTAATTTTGTCCAAGGAATTAATTACTTAAGTGTAGTATTTCTGAATGTGCCTTTGTGAGTACAGAGACCGTCTGTTTTAGGAAAAAGCTATCCATGGGGATAAAACAGAAAGATGGTCAGCCTAGTCCTTAAGGAAGCCAGCGTTTCTCCTGGCGGTCCGCAGGAGCAGCTGTCGGGTTGTCATTAGCATCAATATTGCACAGTGGAGAGTTGTGTGGAAGAGGTTCTGGGACTTGGGAGAGGGGCCGATGAGGTGATGGTGCACGGATGACAGAGACCCAGGTCAGTCCGAGCGTGCAGGTTGAATTAACTATCTGCATTACCTAATTTTCTTCGTGTGTGTGTGTGCGCGTAGCTGTTTTTTTTGTTGTTGTTGTTGTTGTTTTTCTGTAAGCACTGGAGAACTGAAATATGGTAATGTTTGTGACACATTCATGCATGTCGAAAGGCATTTTCTCGCTTCTGCTGTGTGCAGAGCGGGCAGCACATTTTCATTCTCTGAGTCTGTGTCCTGAGAAGGCAATTATTTTCCCAAACAGAAGTCATTTAATGTTGCTGTTTCTGTGAACAGGGTATTTACACACAAGGAAAAAGCTTTTGCAGGAATAAGATTGAAGTGTTTGAGAAAGAAAAGAGAAAAATCTGAAATCATATTTTATTTCTTCAGAACTATATAGTTAAATATAGAAACCTGCAGTGTCTCTTCATTTGTTTTTATTTGTTTTAAATGATTCCACCTCTTCTCCCCACTCCCAATCTTCTAAAGAAATATCAAGTGAATGCTAAGGGCCATTTCCGTAATTCCTCAGAACGCCCCAAAGAGGAAACCAGTCCCTCCCTCGAGATTCCTTCAGCTTCATTCAGGAAGACAAAGGGAGGAGAGATGCTGCCATGGGCCGGGCTTCCTCTCATTCCTCTCTAATGGCCTTGAAATGTATTATTATGCAAATGTGAATTTTGATACTGAGTTTAAGAAGAGGTTGTTGGATTTTTTTCTTTTTTCAAAAAAAAAAAAAAGGTCCCATATGTGGTCATCATTGCTTCTTTATTTTGTAACGTGAATTGTAACTATGCATTCTGCAGAAGGGGGGAGGAGAGGGCAGAAAGGGGAAGGAAGTAGCTTTGCATCCTTGTTCTACGGTTTCTGTGTCCATGGGATCCCCACGTCCTGGCGGGGAAGGGGAGTTAGATCAAGAAGTGATAAGGTTGGCACAGTAAGGTGCAGAGACCTCTGGGTCCTCCCACGGTCGCTGGCAGGCCTGATGGCCTGGCAGTTCCTGGGGGCCCGCAGTTCCTATTAGCCAATATGGTACAGGATTCTCCATCCTAGCCATGCAGTGTTAGCCCAGTGCAACAGTGGGGCCCCAAAGGCTCCAGCGTTCTCTGGGAAAAAAGTACTCATCCTTTGCTGAATTCAGAACCCTTTCAAGCTCAGGAAACCATGCCTCACTCGTGCTGACCTTAAAGTTAATCTTTGTCACCTTCAGAAACCTCCTCTTTCTCCTCATTCCTTTTTATTTTTTCTTAATCATTTTAAGTGAACTTAATTATAAGAAAACTGTCTTGCTCTAAGAGGGGTGGAAGAGGACTATTGCTTGGTAGGCAGAAAAGGATTCTCTTCCCCATCCACTCACCCTCAGCCAAACATAATCTCTCTGCTTCCCTTGCGTCTTTTTAAGCTGTGTATAGCTAGCGAGCGCGAGGTGTTTGGCACGGGACAGCCGACAGCTGCCTCTTTGTCCTAACAGAATTCCTTTGTGGCCCTTGCCTGTGGTGAGTCGTGGCACCTGCATTGCTCTGGTCTCGGCATTGTTTGCAACACGCAGTATCTTAAGCAAGAGATTGTTCTGCCCGTCTTCAGTGTTTCTACGCAGCAGTTTGTGTTGCTGATGTTCACAGTACTGTAACGAGTAACAGACTTGATCACAGTCTTCTCGTGTCCGTGCCAGGCTGCACAGGCACGATCTTATCAGGGTTCCAATCTGTTAGATTGCCTTCAGACAAAAAAACAAAACCAACAAAAAAAATTACAATCCTGACGTTTCAACTGTCTAACACAAAACAATACCTCGAGGTACATTTCCCCTGCAGCGTAGACCTTAACTTCCCTTTCCTTTTCTGACATCAATGGGTTATCCTTTTTAAAATATGAACATGTAAATAGCAGGATAACATTTATAATTTTTTTCTTTGCTGTGAAAGTAACCCTGAAATATGATGTTTTCTTTTTTTTTTTTTTTTTAAGCCATCGGAAGTTTCAGATCTTATTCTTTCATATTTAAGAAGAGAAAGCAAAACAGGTCAGGGGAGCGGACTTGCATTGGTGAGCTGGTGTTCTCTCCATTGCTTCCCATACACAGTGACAGCAGACCAGTGTCTAAAGCCTGTTTTAAATAGATGCCATCTATTCCAGCCTTCTGGTCCCAGGGTGGGGAGTGTCTAAAATTCTCTCTTCTAGAAGATCCATCCTTTCCGGGGTTCCAGAATGAGCAGTCAACCTTTCTTGATTCACACACACACACACACACACACACACACACAAACTGAGTAGTATTCTGTAGTTCACAAAGGGAATTAGTCCCTGGCATTTCATTTTGACGCTGTAGAATTTATAGCCTTGTCACTTTGTGATGCTCTGGAAACGTATTGATTTCTTATTTAGAAGCTCATCCGAGACGTGCATACAACCTCCCTGAAAGGCATGTGCACCCTGAGACGTTCCTCCCTCTGTGGGGCTTGAAGCTGACTTTAGGTAGAGGGAAATAATGTAACAAATGCTGCTTGTAGGGATCTGTCAGCTACTGCTCTCCTAGATTTGGCCACTAAAGAGGCAGGGTCAGACTGGGTCATTTTGAATAGCTTCTTCACAAACACCCCCTTTATCTCTATCTTAAAGACAAAACCTATATCCTTCAAGAAGCCCTTTGTAGTTTAGACTTGTATAGTGACGACTTCCTTTGAGGGGAAGAAGCTTGATTATAAATGCACATGTATTCACCACCCACCTTCTGACTTGGGCGCCCTCGACCTTGGGATTTTATTTCTGTTTGTTTGGAGGCCTCTTTTCTATCATTCTCCTTCCTCTGATCCTTCATAAGTTCTTCCTGCTCTTATATCTTTCTACAATCCTCCCAAAGGGCTTTGCTGATCTCTGCACTTCTTTCCTGGGACACTCCCCCACCAGTACCCTTTGCACACACCAGTGACCAAAGTGTGTCCAGTGATCTCACAGAAGACATCAAAAATGGTGCATGCACCACGAATGTGCTCACGGAGACACGTGCACAAGATTCTGCACCCTTGGCCTTAACCTCAGTATGACTTAAGGTGCAGGAACATTTTTAACAGGTTTTAAAACAAACAAAAAAACCCTTCTGGGAGGGAAAAAAAAAGCAGACAGGAGCTCAGCTGTGCCCACTCCTAACTCCACTATTTGCTCACAACTTCTAATTCTGTGCCCACCCCACCCCATCCCTGTTTTGAGTAACCAAAAACAGATGACAAAAGCAACCTGAGGAGAGTTTTCTGGACTATTTTGTCTTTCTCCATTTAGACGGAGATGTAAATGCTGCTTTGGGTTCTGTAATCCTAGGGGCTATGTTTACAGAGTGAAATGCATCCTACCAAATCAGGAAACTGAATGATGGAACCTCCGCAGTGAGTTAGGTCACCGATGGTGAACTAGAGAAGTGAGGGGGCTCGGGGGATGGGGCTGAGGAGGAGAGCCGGAGAGGTCCCATTTTAATGACTTATGACATGTTGCTCCCTGCCTTCTTTCTCCTCCCTTCACTTCTCTCCATGCCCCGTTTAAACAGAAGGTGCAGAGAAGGGCATCATAAAGAGGCTGAATTTTTAAAAGGCAGCTTTCCAACTTTGCACACAAACAGGTAACAGGAAGGTACAGCAAAAACCCTCTCATCTGAAACACTCGGCAGAAACAAAACCTGTAAACATTACTTAACAGCTGCACATATGGATGCTCTGCAGGTTACCTAGAAGTGTTTTGTTTTTCTTATACTTGAAATAGCTTTTACAATATTTTGGTGGCTTGCTTTCCTCTCTTCTGGCGGGCAATAGAGAAAGTGGATGATGGGTTTTAAGGAAGTTTGAGGGGAGAAAAAGAAGGATGTGGCATTGTCTTTTTTTTTTTTCTTCTTAAACAGAAGTTTAATCAAACTCATGTTGAAATTGCTCCTCATATTACTGGTTTTACATGGACACAGAAACTAGGCACTTTAGAGGTGCACTTGCATGGCAGGCTGGGCCCCCCTTTTCTATATTTTATTTTACTTTTTTAGTATAGTGGTACTTAAAATCACTGGTTCACTTAAAAACAAACAATAAAATGTTAAACTCTACTAATGTACAAATAAGCTGAAAAGTTGCATTTTATGTGTATTTTTTGCCATAGCAGGTACTGTATTTCTCATGCTGGATTTCAAAAAAAAATCAAAAACAGACAAAAAAAAACTAAAGGGTGGTGTTTTATTGGATTGTGACAGGCTGAGTAATAAGGAATCAAGTCTTCGTCATTTCATTAAAACAGAGATGATGTAATGCATATATAAGAGTTTTCTGAAGGGTTTTTTTGGGCTTTTAAACAGCTTATTTTTGTTTTTGTTTAGTTTTTTATTTTATTTTATTTTGGAAAGATATGATTGTATTATGTGCAACTCAGTTGCTTACATTATAACTACAAAATATTTTTGGGTTCCTGGAAAAAAAAAAGAAATAAGACTAATAAATGTGTTTGGCTGCTAAGCATTTATTGTGGTTTCCTGTTTTATTCTGCCAGTTTAATTTGCTCATTTGTTGAAGTGTTTATGTTTTTTTCTACTCTTCTCTCTTTCCTTGCTCCACTCCTAGAAGCTCTACAGAATTCAGCATCCAAATTGGGCCTCAACATGTCTATCTTGCCTTGGTATGTTCTTGTTGCTGGGATTGGCAGGTTGGCCAGTTGCTGCTGGGTCTGTGCTCCTTGCTCTTGCTGCCTGCCACAGTGCAGGGTGCAAATTTTCTAAAAGAAATTGATGCTCTTCTGCTTTTTGTTGTTGTCTCGTTTAATCTTTATTTGCATTTGGAGTGAGAACACTAGAGGAGAGAAGATGCCTGCCTCGGGCTCTGCTGATCGCTCCTCTGTTATGCCCAGGGAAAAGAACCAGCCAGCCAGCTCCGACTGGACAGTGCTCCCCATCGGTGCTCCCTGCCCTCCTTTGAGAGCTTTCACACTGCCAAGGAGCATTAGAACCTTATCCTAAAGGCAACGTGATCATGAAACACCTCTAGGATGGCAAAGGGAAGGAAGGGAGCAAAACTAGTATCTTCTAACTCCCAGGTACCATTGTGTCGGATCTGATTCTCAGAATGCTATGTGGATAGATAGCAGCAAACCTATTTTTTGAGGAAACTGCAGCTCAGAGTAATGTAATTAGCTACTATTGATTGATTGCTGGGCATCGCTCTAAGCATGCCATATATTTACTCATGTAATTGGAACTTGTCTCAGTCAGTGGTGAAACCATAATCGGAACCCAGACAGGATTCAGAAGTCACCATGCGGAAGTGTCTTTGCTGCAGAACACCTGGGTTTCTGAGAAAATGGTCTTAGGCAAGTCTGTACAAAATGGTAGGCCATGTCCCAAACAGTTCTTTTATCATAAAATAAGTAAACACTGGAAATCTGAAATGAGAAGAAGCGAACTCGTCAAACATCCTGAAGGCCTGTTTGTTGCAATGATCTATTTTTTAAGGAATAGATCATTGCAAAAAATGTGAAGACTTTTATCACCAAAGACTTTATTTTAAATTTTGAATATTTTAAAAAATGCATAAATGGCTAAGGGAGAATGTGTTGTGAAACTAAAGGTGACTGTTAAGACTTTAGCATCGGACTCGGCCTCCCTTACCGGTGTGCCCTGCTGTCACCTTAGATGACTTCAGTGTACGTGGGAAATCCCTCCTTCCTCCCGCCCACTCCAGCTGCATACTCCCATACTCACCCAGAGTTGCTCCTCTCAAAAATCACTAGTTTCAGCATTCTTGACCTTGATCTTCTGTCCTCCCAACTGGTTCCCACTCCTCTTTGGCTGTGTTGTGACCTCATCAGCCACTCCAGGACACTGACCTATTTCTTTCAATCCATCAGCCTTCACCTTTTTTCTCTGTAATCCAGGTAGATTTTTACAGCCCATTATTTCAATGATATGGGTGCTAATACCTATAAATCTCTTTGCTCCTCCTGTTTTCTTGACACCTATATGTGACAAAATCCCCACTTTGGAAAAATCCTATTTCGTATGATCTACCGGCATTCAAAAGCAACGTCACTGGGAAAAAAGTCACTACAGGCCAAATAAGAGCTCCTGTAAATCTGCTGTAACCAACCGCAGTGAGACCTTGACATTGTCCAGCAAGTGTCCTGTGCCCACTAATACATGGAGAAAATGAGAAATATCAGAAAAATTCACTCGATTGCAAGCAGAGAGAGGCAGTTCACCTTTGAGTGTTGTTTCCTCCTCGGATCCTTTCCCCTCTTGCCCCCTTGGGTACTTTTAACTCTCCACATATTCATCTGGGGCCCTTGCCATTCGATGTGCTCAAGCCCATCCCATGATAAAAACCCTCCTGTGGGCCCACGTTCCAGCGCCTTCCTCGCCAGCTCCTATCCCATTTTACCCCTGGAGAAACGTTCTCTCCTCTCCCTCCTGAGTCTGTTCCGATGTTTCCTACCTCTATCATTCCCCTGAGAGAGCTGTCTCTAAGGTCACTAAGAAACTCCCTAGTCCAATGGACATGGCTATTTGCCTCTTGATACTACAGATGGAGTTCCTTCTAACATGTGCCTTATCTCCTGCATCTCTTTCATCTCTTCTTTGGCCATGAAATGTTGGATTTCATCAGTGCTCAAATGCAGGTCCTCCTTTGTTCTCTAGGCTAAAACCCTAAACAATGTCGTCTGGCCTTCACTCTTTTCCCTTCGAGCTCTAAATTTTGGAATGCCCCTGGGCTCAATCCTGAATTTCGTTTTCTAGTGGTGTTGCTTCGCCTGGATGAGTTAAGCCAGCCCTATGTTTTTAAATATAACACATGTCCCCGTCCTGTCCAAGTTATATCTCCCACCCTGGCCTTTCTAATCTATCTACCCAACTGACTAATTGCCTAAATCCCTCCACCTTCCTTGTCAAGTCTACTTCTTCCCCAGTCTTCTCAGTAAATGGCACCACCATTCATCTATTGTTCAAACCCGTAGCTGCTTCACATTATTTAGTCCACCAGGAAGTCCCATCAGCTCTATACTAAACGTATTCACAAATGCTCCTCTCACTTCTCACCACAACCAACTTCTGGGTCCAACAACCCTACACACTCACCTGGACCACTGCAACGGCTTCCTAGCAGTCCACCATATTCCGCTTAACCTCACCCCAGGCTCCTCTCTGTCTGTCCATGTCACTACCCTCCAACGGTTTCTCCTTACAATTAAAATCCAAACTCCACACTATGGTCCATGAACCCCACACAAATCCCACACACAATCTCATTCCCTTTGACTCTCCTGATCTCAGTCTTACACTAGCCCTGTTAGCCTTCCTTGTTCTTAATCACACCAACCTCATGCCCACCTCCAGGTTGTTATATTTATTTTTCCATTGCCTGGAATGCACTTTCCCCTACATCTTTGTGTAGTCTCTGATGAAATGTGAGGTCTTACCTGACTATCCTATCAAAAAATAGCTGTTGCCACCCCCTTCCTCACCCTAAGCGACTATGCCCTTGTCTTGCTCTATTTTCTTCAAAGAACTTATCATTTTCTAAAATTATCTTTTTTCTTTATTATCCATCTCCCTGAATGGAATGTAAGGACCAAAAAAGACAATTCTTTTCTGTGTTGCTTACCAACTCCTGAGCCTAAAACCCTTTTGGCTTTAATTACCACCTATATGCTAATGACTGCTAAATTTATTTCCAACCCCTATCCTTGAGCTCCAGACCTGTATATGTAATCGTCTACTCAACATTTTGAAGCACTTGGATATCTTAACAGCACTGAAAACTCAATAAATCCCAAACAGAAGTCCATACTGTCTGTTTGCCCTGCCTCTCACCCCATGGTAAATGACATTGCCATCCATTTGATAACAAAACCTAGAAACCTAGGAGCATCCTTAACTCTGCTCCCCTCCCTTACTTCCCATAACTAACCCATCACCAAGCGGAATCGATTGTACCTCTTAATCTCTTTCTTCATTTCCTCTGCCACTTACTTCCCTTGCACAAGCTACATGGCATACATCCTAGGCCTTATCTAGCCCCCTGCGTTAGCCCAACTGGTTTCTCACTTGGCATTCACTCCAAAGTGAATGCCCCCACCCCATTCTATATATAATAAAATATCTATATATATTTTTCAAATTACATCTGATGAAGTCATTCTCCAGCCTAAAGCCTTTTTAGTGGCTTTACATTGCTTAGAATAAAAGCCCTAGATACCCTTATTTCCAGTAACGTTCTCATGGTCTGCCTTCTACCTACTTCTCCAAATTTACCTCCTCCTCAGCTTTGTTCTCTCCACTCCAGCCTCATCAGCTGACCGTTGTATCCCACTGCCTAATACAATGCCTGGCACACCGCATGCACCATTGCGGACTAAAGGGTCCTAATGGGTAACAGGATGTTACATCAAGAATTTAAAAAACTACATATTTTAAAAGCCTGAAATAAAAGCAGGTGGATAGATGTAAAAGAGGGAGGAAAACAATCAGAAGACCCGTTCGTGAATTAGGGCACAAGAGAGATGTGAGAGTAAAATTAAAGATGTCGTTTTAGGTAACAGTGACACCCAGCTGGAAAGTGTCTAGGTGACCTGTGGAGATCAAGAACCAAAACTGGAGAACCCGCGGACTCAGAAGGTAAGCCTTGCAGATGTGCAAGCAGTTTTCAAGGGAGGGAAAAGTGGCTTAACCCTCGAGGAAAGTCCCACCACTTCCTTTCCCAAGAGTGAGACAAGAAGGGTCAGCAAAGGGAGAGCAGTTGACTTTCAAAGCAGGAGGGAGAGCTTGTCAAAAGTGCTAAGTACTAAAATCAGCCAAGAAGGATGATTTAGTACAGGAAGAAAGAAAAACTATTTGGCTCAGAAATCAAAATGATGTAAGAAGTACATTGGGAAGCTTCCTCCCAGTTCTTTCCCTGGCCTGTTTCCTACCTGTTCCCCCACACGTAGATTTTATTAATGTCATGCAAACATATATGAGAAAGGACCTTTTGATTTGTTTATTAGAGGAAGTTACTGGTGATCAATGAGACTATGGCTTGGAGGAAACGAGAGGGAGCTGTATCATGGTGCTAAGGAATAAAGCAGGGAGGGGAACAGATTCGTTGAATACAGGAGTCCCAAACACTGAGCTAGGGAGTCAGCATCTGTTCTTGCCTTTGCTCCTCAACTGTACATGTGGGTATATCATCAACCATACTTCACAGGTGAAAAGACCCAAGTGCCAAATGGCTCAGTAATTGCTCAAGTAACACAACTAATAACTGGCAGTGCCAGGAATGGTTGATGAAGAGGCAGGCGGAAAGAGAGATTTCCATGTTAAGGTTATTTACAAGAGCAAGTAAGGATGTTTCTACAGTGGAAGAGACCTGTGCATTTTTTAAAAATCAGAGGAGAAGGGAGGCAGAACTTGGAGGGATGAAAATTCCGAGATAATGGACGTGGTTCCATAGTGTAGCAGTCAGCATGTCTGCTTTACATACAGAAGGTCCTGGGTTTGCACCCCAGTAGAGCCACAGTCCATGATCTACGGCCATGCCACCCTGAACAAGCCTGATGTCTGATCTTGGAAGCTAAGCAGGGTCGGACCTGGTTAGTACTTGGATGGGAAACCGCCTAGGAAGACCAGGTGCTATAGGCATAAATAATAATAATAAAAAACATTTCAAGATAAAATAATTAAAAGCAAGTTTGTTTCCTGAATTAAGAGCTAGAAGACTGGAGGCAGAAACTTCTATTTTGCAGAGGAAAAGTAACAGCAAAGTGAAGCAGAGGCGGGAGAGAGGGCTGGAAGACTGAGACAGTTGAGTTTGTAATAGTCACAGTGGAAAGTGAAACAGATACTCATTGCAGCACATCAAATCAAAGACAGCCTAAAGCACTCTGCAAAGAGTGGGAAGCTGCAGGAAGTAAATTCTTCCCCATTCCAAAATTGTCTGCCCTCACCCCTAAAAACAGTCCTCTGCATCTCAAGAGTGAAGGTGGAAGAAGACCTGGGCGATGAGCCCAGAGGACTAATGGGCTTTTCTGAGTCACGGTATCCTGGAATTGGTGCTGCGGTCAATTCTGTCTGCTAATTCTGGAGTCCAGATGGAGACATGAAGGAGCCATGGAATGTGGACTCGGAAGAGATCTGAAAGAGGTGGAGGAAGAGGAAGTACAGTGTCAGGATCCAGCTTGGTCATTGGCTACTGTGGGCCTCATTTCTCTTCTAAGGCTGGGCTCCTTTGGAAAGCATTCATTCATCCAGGAAACATTTCTCACACACGTATACTATGCTAGATCCTGTGCTAGGTGCCGGGGACACGGGTGACCAAGACAGATGTGACCTCTGCCCCCACTGAGTTTGCCATTAATGGGGAAGGCACACAACACTGAACTCCGGTGAGAATTACAGGAGGCCTATAAGAAGCCACAAGATCACTCATCATCTGTGAAATCCTAGAGGTTGGGAGGGAGAACACTAAGGGTGTAGATAGGTTTTTGAGTGAATCTGGAATAAATGAAAGCAGAAATGGAAAGGTGACAGGAAAAAAAGTTCTTGTCAAAGACAAGATCTTGACGCTTTGAGATCTAATCGGCAATTTTTCATATCTCTGAAATGTGATAGTTACTGGGACAAGGGAATTCACCTTAGCAAACAAGCTGGTATTCAAAATGGAATTGGGAGATCTTGTTTTTAATGAGCTCAGAAACAGATAATTTCAAAACATAATTTCAAAGCAAATAATTTCAAAGTGCTACCTGCTAAGGTAGCACAAAGGGTACACTTGGAGCTGTTAAGAACCAAGTGTCTGGAGCCTATCTGCCTGCAATTAACTCCTAGTTCTCCCCCTTCCACAGAAGCAATCTAAAGATAGTCAAGCTGACCACGCCTTTATTTTGTCATCTGCAAAATGGGATCATAATAATGGCTAGCATTATATTGAGCACTAAGTCTGTGCATTGCACGGAGGGCTGATCGTTTAATAATACCTGAACAACTCAGGATGAAATCGAATCTCCTGCGTAAAGCACTCAGAACAGTTCCCTATACCTAGTAAGACCTCCATAAACGTTAGGTTTGTCTTGGTTTGTTTCTGTTTTTAATTGGCCAACCAGAGGAGAGAGCGGGACCATCTGAGAACATTCTCTGGACTAGGTCTTAGTGAGAAGAGAGGTGTTCCAACACGGGGAGAATGCCTTCACCAAGCCATGGGGTCGTCAGGCAGGGTGTGTGCTGGGAACTACACAGCATAATGACTAAGTGCAGAATCTGAAGTCGGGCCGCTCCACTTAGCTGGGTGACACTCAGCAAGTCACTCAGCTTCCATGATTATCAGTTCCAGCGTTCGCTGAAATCCGTTTTTACTGCAGTTTCCTGCAAGGGGATCACTTGGAACTCAATAAATGCCAATTTCCCTCGGGCATCTTCACTTTTCCTCAGAACCGCGCTCAGTGCCTGGCAGGCAGTAGGAGGAGGGGCGGGAAGGCGACAATAGCAAACATAGAGGGCTATTTAAGTGTCCCAGACACCGATCTAATACTCAATCCTCACAGCAGTCTTAAGGACAGATCTTAATGTAACTATTTTCAGACGGGGAAACTGGGGCACAGGCCAGCTAAGTAATTTATGAAGCTCTAAGCACATTTCTTGTAAACCAGGAGAGACGTTAACCCTCAGTAGGACCCAGCAGCGGAAACCCCGCCGCATCTCTGAGAGCTCAAGCGCCCTGGAGCCCCTGGGGGGCGGGACCAAGTAGGGGAAGTCCCGCCCACAGGGGAGGAAGTCCCGGCCCCAGGTTTCCGCTTCCGCCCCAGCTGTCCTGTCCGTTCTAGTGCGGTAGAGTGTTCGGGATGGCGGCGGGAGGCGACTGCGGCGGCCAGCAGGCGGCCTGCGGGCACGACAGCTACCGCTCGCCGCTTGCCTCCCGCTACGCCAGCCCGGAGATGTGCTTCTTGTTTAGCGACAGGTACAAATTCCGGACCTGGCGGCAGCTCTGGCTGTGGCTGGCGGAGGCGGAGCAGGTAACGGGTCCCGGGGCTGAGGGGCTGGGCTGAGGGAGGCGGGTCCGCCCCAGCACGTGCTGGGCCCAGCGCGGGCCTGACGCCTCGGGAACAGCTGCCCCGCTATTTTCGGCTGCGTGTTCGGTTTCGTGAGGAGCCGCGGCCCAGGGAGGCCGGGGTAGGAGGCCCGGGAGCCGCCACCTGTTGCTTCGCATGCTTTTAGTCACTGAGGCCTAGAGACGCGGAGGCGGCAGGGAGAAGTGCAGTCTAGGGTTTCAGGGACTAAATCTTGGCCATGCCTGCAGTACGCTGTTGACCTCGGACACTGAGCCCTCGTGACGTACTGCTGTGCTCATTTCTTTGCCCATCTTTTGTGGTTTAACCGACAAAACCCTTGCAAATTAGGTGATGCTTTTCCCACATTAGAGGGTGAGAAAACTAGGCCTCGATAATAACCAAGTGCGTTATGTGCTCTGGAGTCTGGAGCACCCAGCTATAAAGAGCGGAACTGGGGGGTGAGCCTGGCTGGGTTCAGTGCAGAGCCTGAGCGCTTAGCCACTTCGTCTTCCAAGGTGCCTCTGTGTTGTGACAGGATTGTCATTACAAAATCCATGTTTCCTAGGCCACTTTCCACTTCACGCGTCCACCTTTTGCATCTGAGGGAGGAGACAGAGTAGGGGTTAATTAGACAGGGTTTACAGTTTCTTTTATAAGAATTGCATGTGGAGCTGTTGGGCCCAGCGGTTTCAGAAATAGTGCCAGAGGGGCCTTCCCAGAGGAGTTGAAGGAACCAAAGTGATCCAGAAAGCTATAAAGTTTCAGAGGAAAATGCCACAGGCAGGATGGCAGTGTCCTCTAAAATGGCATGAGTAAACACCGAAACAATCTTGAGTCGGTGACTGGGAGCATGATACAATGGAATTCCTCAGAAAGGAAACTTTCATCCTAGATTTCCCCTCCCTATCTCTGTGCTTAAGAAAGTAAAGCGACATCATAATAGCAGACATTTCTGTAGTGCCTACTATATGCCAGGCACTGCTTTAAGACTACATATTAATAGCTCATTAATCTTCAAAACAACCCATAAGTACTATTTTACAGAGGTTTTACAGATAGTGTAATGGAGGCACAGAGAGAGTTCATAAACTACTGGCTCAGATAACAATAGTGGACAGTAGAAGAGAACATTAGTAGCATGTTGTACTTTATTATGTATTAACATGTACTCTATTTTCTATTTTATTTGATGCTTCATTAAATAGTTTAGGGTGGTGACATTCAAAGACTTCACCAGGGTCAACGTAGTTAGTAAATGGCTTCAAGCTGGAACTGAAATATAAAGTCGTCTGAATATGTGTTCTTTCCTCTGCCCAATCTGCATGTTGCCTGAAATGCATATAATTTAGAAATCTCCTGCATGTGGTTTATCTGTTAGGTTGTCAAAATTAGCAGCATAAATTATATGATAATTTAGTAGTTAAGGAAAAACAAGGAATGAGAGATTAAGAGGAGTGCAGAAAATGAGGAGGTGGGGAGTGAATTTTGAGAAGATACATTGCCTGGGGGTAGGAAGCAGTTTGACCACGCTGCCCCCTGCTGCTTTGGGGGGAGCCCCGATATGTTGCATCTACTGGCTGAAGATCCAAGGCAGCTCTACCACTTGTGGCTACTGAGCACTTGAAATGTAGCCAGTGTGACTGAGTAACTGAATTTTTACTTTTAATTTTAATCATTTTAAATGTAACTAGTCACATCTGGTCAGTAGTTACCATCTTGGACAAGATAGTTTTAAGGTTCAGGATCCTCCCCAGAGCTAGGGCTTGGGAGTTTCAAATGAGGTTTGAATCAATGTCACCATTTGGATCCAGGGTTCTGAGCTGCCTGTGGTCTGCCAGCCTGATTTTTCCAGTGATGGATGAATGTGAGATGTTGATGTGTTTATTTTCTCATCAGTTATCTCCTGGAATTCCTTTCTGTTGCACTGAATTTCTATACCTAATTTCTTGGTGAAACTACTTACAGCATTCCTAATTTTGGTTTCTCTAGGTAAAATCATCTGGGACAAATGTAAAGCTATGACTTCAATTCCACACTTTGGGTGCTTACTAAGGAGTAAGCAATATCCTCTCATGGAGTATACATTCTAAAGGGAGAGAGAGGCTAATGCATTTGTAAGAATGTCATGTGATACGGGCTGTCAGTAAAACCAGGCTTAAGGGCTAGAGAGACAGAGAAGAAGAGTCAGGAAAGATCTCTCTCTGAAGAAATGACATTTGAGCCCAGAGACCAGATAATGTGAGAGAGTGAGCGGAGCTATAGAACAAAGATCAGGATTACATTGTTGTTTGTATATATTGAAGTTTAGTTAGTATATAATTTACCAAGATTAAGAAAGTTGTCCCTTTCCTCCCCATGTCCCTAGTTTGTCTCAAATTTTAATTAAAGAATTGGGAGATAGGGCATAAATGCTAACATGAACCAATTTTTTTTTTTCGATGTCACCCCAACTCAAATAATTGTGACATCTGAAGTTATTTTGTGTATTCTGCAGACATTGGGTTTGTCTATCACAGATGAACAAATCCAGGAGATGAAGTCAAACCTGGACAACATCGACTTCAAGATGGCAGCTAACAGAGAGAAACAGTTACGACATGATGTGATGGCTCACGTGCACACGTTTGGCCACTGCTGTCCAAAAGCCGCCGGCATTATACATCTTGGTGCCACCTCCTGCTATGTTGGAGACAATACAGTAGGAGTCCATGTTATTTTGTTTCCACTTATGACTTAATCTTTATAATACATTTATAAATTTTTATTTGTCCAGTTTTAGAAAGTTTTAGGGGTATTTAAACACTCAGGAATTTTCTGCTTTTGCTATCCCTCCAGTCTAAACTATGAGCACCTAATGACCTCTGTAAAATAAGACCCGCAGGTGTGGCTTACACTTGGAATGCTGGACGTAAATCAGGATCTTAGCATTTTAATAGCCAAGATAATTTTCCAAAGGGATTTTCTTTCCCAAGTTGTTTATGACTTTGCTGTGACTTCTTAAAAAAAAAAAAAAAAAAAGATTGCATTATAATTCTTAAATAAAACCTTTAATTAGCAAAAACATTGTATAGTTAAACATGAGAAAGTAACAGCACATATTTTCCTGAGTTTACCAGTTGCTTGGCGATTTATATGTATTCATTTATTCTTCACAGTAGTTATAAGTGATAGATGCTATTATCTCAGTTTTGAACAGATTTTTTGAGGTATATTGTACCTACTATAAATTTACTTGTTTTAAATGTACAGTTCAATGAGTTTTAGTAAGTTTATGCGATTGTTTAACCTTCACCACATTCCATTTTTGGAGCACATCCCTAACCCCAAGTTCTCCTGCCTGGTTGCAGTTGCTCCCTACCCTGCTTCCAGATCCAATCACCAACCTGCTTTCTGTCTTCACAGTTCTGCCTTTTCTAGAAATTTCATATAAATGGAATTGGACTATGTAGTCTTTAGAATTTGGTTTTATTATTCCCATCTTTGCAGCTGAGGAAACTTTAAAGAAAGGTTGAAGAACTTGCCTAAGGTTACACAGAAATGAGACAAGCCCAGGTAGAATGGCTCCAAAACTGTGCTTTTAATCACAGTGTACCTGTGAGACCAGAAATTAGAATCCAGATACACTTCCACTTCAGAAGAAGCCACTGATTTTTAAGTTTCCCCAAGTACTTTTTTAGTCTTAAGTGGTACATAATTAAAGGCATGATGTGTAATTGGTGAATCCAATAATGAAAGAATAGTTCTCTCATTTGGAATATACTTTTTAAAAGCATGCAGTGTGTAGCTGTGTTCAATAATTACTGTCTCATTTAAGTATATGTTGGACTTGTCCAAGATACATCTCTTATCTCTCTCAGGAACAGCTTTAAATTTCTTAAACCTTGATATTTTGGTTCATCATGCCTTTTTTTGTAAGCAATGATAGACATTTAAAAAGGAAGATGAAGTTAATGGAGTGTGCTTTGTGGAAGCTTCTCGGAGATTCACGCACTGTCTGTGGGCAAATACAAACCTTGTTGACCCAGACATCTTCACAATAAACAGAATGGGGTTTAACCTTTTAACTATTTCTCCAGTTATCTTAGATACCATGTAAATTGGGCTTTATGAGTATATGGGTTTTGTTTCTTATAGTTTCCCAGAGTACCGCTCTCTTAAGTTGGTGTGCGTTTATAACAGTAACCAGAAAAGAACAACTTCCATTAGCATCTTCTGGCTTGCATAGTGGGTTGGTAATAGGGCGCTAGGTGGCTAGCTGAGAAACCCAGTTGTGATGGCCAAAAGCATTATATGGTAATGTTTGGGCAGAGCTGTTAACATAAGACCGTTGTGTTTTCCTTTGCAGGACCTGATTATTCTTAGAAATGCACTTGACTTGCTTTTACCAAAGGTGAGAAGTTGGCAGATATTTCCTACCAGCCCTGGATTCCCTGTCGTAGGGCATCAACACAATGTGACTCTAAATAGATGATCATTTACTCCGGCAAATGATCCTATATCTAATCTGTAGGACTGATTGTCTCTTGGGTTAAAACACTGTAAGTGGATGCTTTTTAAAGCTTAGCCTTTTAAATAAGGGAATTGTGTAACCAGCGGCATGTAGCTGGAATAGGTGGGTCAGATTTATGATTTTGTCCTATTTTTCTGCATGAGTGTGTCATTGGTCTTAAAATTGTGCAGTAAAAATTCATGACTTTAGGTAGTCAGCTCAATTTTTGAAAGTTCGTTGCTATGAACTCTTTAAGGCACTTTAGAGTACAAAGTTGAAAAGATAGGGCCTCTGCCTTCCATGAGCTGGAGGTCTCATTCTATATTAAATTGTCTAAAAGTTTAGTTACTGATTATGTAATGAGCTCAACCTGAATTCACCCTCTCTTCTACTGCATGATCTTTCTTGTAGCTTGCCAGGGTGATCTCTCGGCTTGCTGACTTTGCTAAGGAACGAGCTGATCTTCCCACCTTAGGTTTCACACATTTCCAGTAAGTGCTATGATTACTTCTTGGGAAATGGGCTTGTTTATTTGCACCTGGCTTTCATTTATTCCTTCAGTTCTCCCTTCTGCACAGAAACCTGGAGGTGAAGAATCTCAAATATAGCTTAAGCACATACCTTAGGATGCTTATGAGGAATGAACCTGATACCTTAAAAGCTATACTGGTGAGAGAGTAAATATAATAGTTCATTTGGGAAGAATTGGGCAATGTGTATCAAGAGCCTTAGAAAATATTCATATTCCTTGATTGAATAATTCCATTCTAGAGAATCTAGCCCAAGGAAGTAATCCAAGTTATGGGGGAAAGCTTTATGTACAAAGATCTTTGTTAAAGTATTGTTTATGATAGTAAGCATTGGAAACTATCAAAATATTCTACAATAAGAAAATAATTAACAAGATATATTGTAGATCCAGAGCCATTAAAATGATTCTGGTAAGACGGATATTGTGCACATGTACTTAGATTGATGTTATGGGATAAAGATAGCATATAAATTGCACAAAGATTGAAATAAATTATACCAAGTTGTAAATATTGATTACTCTGGTTTATGAGATAATAAGGTATTTAAATTTTTTCTCTACTGTTTTTTGAATATTTTTAAAATGCAAGCATTTTTATAATTACCATATAACCCTTTTTAAAAGCTGATGAAATCATTTTTGCAATTCTAGTAGCAGGTTTTGAGTGACGATATTTGAGTAGTGGTGTATCAGCATTTGCCTTATGTCTCGATGGGGTTTTACAAAGGCAACAAGGATATCATCTATAACTTGGGAAAGACTAAGTTGAGTTTAATCTTCCTAGAAGTTCAGGCCTGCATTTATTGGTAGAAACCTGAAGAAACTGTTCATGTGAATGAATCTATGCTCAGTGTGTGCGGCTTGGCCATGGCTCATGTTCACTCTGCCTTCCTGCACACCTAGCATTACCTGTGTGGCAGCT
>NW_011888926.1:2597921-2603089 GCF_000151845.1 Pteropus vampyrus | reverse complement strand
CATAAGTGTGTTTTATGTTCAGAAACAGACCTGCAATGGATTGATTTAGACTTCAACTGGAATAAAGCCGTAGCTGTAATGTTAGAGTCCTTTGGTTATGTGTGTGTTAGGGTGGTTCTCCACAGCATGGCTGGCTCCTCATTGGCTCTGAACTCCTCACAAAGGCCTTCTTTGACTGTCAGTCTAGAATAGCATTCGCTGTTGTCCTCATCCTCATTTTCTTGTTTCATATTTTTTATTAAAAAAACAATTACTTTTTTTGTTTACTTATTTATACTACAACGTGAGCTCCATTGGACAGGGACCTTTGTTTTGTTCTTTGTTGTACTTCTAAAACCAAGAACACATTAGATACTTGACAGATGTTTGTTACATGAGTGTATATTTCTTACCAAAATCTGGGGATGAACAAAATGGACAGTCTCTGCCCTTACATTGTCTCTTGATGAGGAAAAACTATATTAGGAGCTCTTTAGCCTTGTAATTTTTGACTAGTTTTGAATGACATAGAATCTCCGTAACTATTATTTGCTCCAGTTTCTTAGCTCCAGTTTTATCTGGACTGGCTTCTCCATCTCTTACTTTAATTCTTCCCAGCCGTAACAGTGATGATTAGAGGAAGCAACGAAGCTTTCAGGAAGTAAGTCCTTGGTTTGAGACTTCTCTGTGTTCTCTTTGGGTTGTTTTCAGGCCTGCTCAGCTGACCACAGTTGGGAAACGTTCCTGTCTTTGGATTCAGGATCTTTGCATGGATCTCCAGAATGTGAAGCGGGTCCGCGATGACTTGCGCTTCCGCGGAGTGAAGGGCACCACGGGTACTCAGGCCAGCTTCCTGCAGCTCTTCGAGGGAGATGACCAAAAGGTATTGTGGGACACAGAAATGTAGTGGTGGAGCACCAGAGACAAAGCTGACCTCTAGAACAGTAGGAGGTTGATCTCAGTCTGAGTGGAGTCTTTGGACTAGAAGGGGTATGGGGGTGCCGCAACCTGGGGAGGAAGTTGAGATAGTTTCATGCTGGACACACCTGGATTACTATAGGGATGTCTTTTCTTTCCAAGGTAGATCAGCTTGACAAGATGGTGACAGAAAAGGCAGGATTTAAGAGGTGAGTAAATGGGGGGAAATGTCGGCCTCCCTATTTAGTGCCAAAAGGCCCATGTTGAGCATACCTCCACATTTGAACCTAACTTTTTTAGCTTTTTCTTTCGTTCCTCCACCCATTTCCTTCTATCTTTCGCCTGGGTTTTATTTTCTTATATAGCCTGGATTCTATTTTCTTAAAATCTATAAGAAAAGAAATTATTTATTTCTGAGATTTTTTAAGATAGACTTACCGTGTTGTTGCTGGTTTTGTTTCTTTACCTCCAGTGGATTAGTCTAAATCCACTGAGAGGCCACCAGGCTCCGCCATGGCTCCTTCCAGGCACTTCCATCAGGCAGCAGCAGGACAGGGGCAAATGGGCTATATTTCCTTCTCAGGACAGCTATTTGTGTATTAGTGAAAAGGGTAGAAGAACAGTTAGCTCCAGAGGCCAGTTATCAGCAAGGTCCTCTGGGCTGAATGTGACTTAGTATACCAGTGAGACCAAGCTTTCATTTAGGGTCTGCTCACTTGATTGATACAGTCACAGTTTAAAACATTTCCACTAAAGGCTCTCTTCTATTTCTAGGGCTTTCATCATCACTGGGCAGACCTATACACGAAAAGTGGATATTGAGGTGCTGTCTGTGCTGGCTAGTTTGGGGGCATCGGTGCACAAGGTGAGTGGTGGTAGCTTGTGGGGATGAGGATGAAAGCTTTGAACACCACAGACAGACCAGATCAGCCTTAGACTGTACTTACCCTGTTGCTCAAGAGATATCAAACGTCATTTTTAACAATTTGGGTCCCATAAGTGAAGCTTCTTAAATTAAGGTATATTAAAAGGAAGGACTGGTTTTGGCGTTCTCATTAAAATTCCTTGTGCTGTTGTCTTTCTGTGATACGTTAGGCAGTGTTTCACACAAACATGTCCACGTTCCCTGAGTGTATCATGCCAGCTCTTCAGGAGCCAAGAGAAGTCCGAGTAAGAGTCTCTCCTGGAGCTCTTGGAGAGGATTTGCGATGCAGGGATGAGGCTTTGCAGCAGCACACCTAAAGAGCAGCCTCCTTCATCATTCTCATCCCTGCCCCCAGATTCCTCCATACCAAGAGTATGGGGTGATGCTTGTACCCCTGCCATTCCCCAGATTTGCACCGATATACGACTCCTGGCGAACCTCAAGGAGATGGAAGAACCCTTTGAAAAACACCAGATTGGTGAGTGACAACCAGAAGTGCTGAGAGGCTTGTGGGCGTGTGTTTATAGTTCACCTGATAGCATGCTTGGGCCCTCCCTGTCTTCTGAAGTCTTTCTGTCTTTGCTTCTTGTCCTTGTACATGGGCAGGCTCCAGTGCGATGCCATACAAGCGGAACCCTATGCGCTCAGAGCGGTGCTGCAGCCTTGCCCGTCACCTGATGGCCCTTGTCATGGACCCGCTGCAGACAGCATCTGTGCAGTGGTTTGAACGCACATTGGACGATAGTGCCAATCGGTCAGTGGAATGGGGATGTCATATGCAGCAGGTTGTGGGGAGGACCAAAAAGAGTGGCCTGGGAGCAGGACTTTTTGAGTATCTTTGTGTTTCCTCCTTGTCCTCAAGGAGCCCGGAGTCTAGCAGGGAGGAAAAAACATAGAACAGTGTGATAAGTGTACCTCAAAGTAATCTTTGTGGGAGCAGACACTTAAGAAATAAGTAGGCATTTTGTAAGAGACATCTAAGACAAGATCGGGAGCATGTATAAAGTCCCAAACGCAGGAGAAAGAGCAGTTTACAGAGCTACTAATAGTAGTACTGAGGAATGAAGTGTTTATATGGCAAAAGATGAGGCGGATCAGGAATTGTAGCAAGTTTATGAAAGGCATTATAGGCCCTGAAAAGGAGTTTAGATGATGTTCTGAAGGCAGGTAGAAGTCAGCTGTGGTGTCCTGGCACAGTGCCATGTTGATGAGTTTTGAGGTGTGTCAGAAGTAATCTGTAGCTGAGAATAAGGTACCAACATGCACATGGTTTTCCTCTTGATGTGTATACTTTTTTCAAGCAGATATATATTACACTGGTTTAACTGGGATTTTTTGAGTGGAGAAGGCTGTATAGTTAAAGCTATCTCTCTGGGATCTGTGCATAATCCAGGGTTTATCTGCGAACACGTTCAGAAATCAACCATAGAATACTTTTTAACAGAGTATGACCTAATCAGATGCGCACGCCGAAACACTACAACACTTTGGAGAATCAGCTGTAAGGGGACATGAATCTGGTCAGTACAAGTTAGGAGGCTACTTTAAAAATTCCAAGTCCACATTGGCACTGTGGCTGCATGAATGAGAGGAAAGCTGTGGATATAAAATCGGGCAGGTTGGCTGCCCTTAGTGGTTGAGCAAGTATTAAGATTGGTGATGGGGCGCTAGTGCCATTTACTGAGGCAGGAACCATAGGGAGAGGAAGAGCAGGTTTGAGCTGGTATACAGGAGAGAGTGTAAAGTGGCTGAATTCAGTTTGGGGTCTGAGGTACCTCGTAGAACTCAACCAAGTGGAACTCTATATCAGATATCTGGTCTGGACAAGAGGTGATAGATTTGAAGGTCATCAGGGTATTGGGGTAGTTGAAGTCATGAGATTGAAGGAAGTTGTCCAAATAGTACATGCAGCATGGGAAGTCAATAGGGCTACTTCTTGAACATACCCTATATTTCACTGAAAGTGTTACTTGCTTAAAGAGATAATTGAATTGGCTGTTTGTTTTCTAGACGTATCTGTTTGGCCGAAGCATTTCTCACTGCAGATACTATACTGAATACGTTGCAGAACATTTCTGAAGGATTGGTGGTGTACCCCAAAGTAAGAGGCCTCAATTAAAAAGCAAAACATTAGGGAGAGGTCGGAATATGGGAAGGGAAGCAGAACCTTTGTCTGCTCTGGAGCGAGTGTGTTGGGGGAGCTCAATTCTGGCCCAGTAGGAGCTCTTCCCAACTGGAGCTCGCTCTTCAGATTGCGTCATAAGCTCTAGGAAACTGACTATGTGGAATTCATAGACATGTTTCTAGAAAAGGGAAAAAAATACTTTGAATTGGCTTAAACAATCTACCAGCATGATTGGCAGAGTAGACTATTCCCTTTGCCTGTTTATAAGTACCTGAGGCAGATGGGTTCGTTTCCATCATACACTCAGCTCTGGTATTGGGTACTGAAATTTAACGACTTGAAATTTCGGGAATCATTCCGATGAAGCACCTTTTAAAAGTTTACTTAAACAATATTTCTTTTTTTTAATCAAAATAATACTCTGGATCACTAAGAAAACTGCAAGAATACAGGGTTAGAATAAAACGGTCCTTTCTGTCTTTTTTATAAATATAATAGTTCGTGTCCCTGATGTGCATTTTGCTGATCATAGTCAATATCTGACTGTGTGTATGTGTATGACCATGTAACCTTGAGGCATCTTTCTTGGCCCTTCATTCATTCATCTAGGTAATTGAGCGGCGCATTCGGCAAGAGCTGCCTTTCATGGCCACAGAGAACATCATCATGGCCATGGTGAAAGCTGGGGGTAACCGCCAGGTTTGTAGCTCCTCGTGTTCTTGGATAATTTAGTCTTGAAGAGTAGATGAAGAAAGGCTCTTCTGTCATTACCTTCAGTCACAGTATTGGTACAGAGCAGTGACCGTATTCTGCCAGAGAATAGGTGTCTTCTGAATAGTCTTATTGTGGTAAACTCAGTTTATTAAAAGTGAACCACTTAATCACCCGTAGAAAAGTTCCACTCTTAGTGAAGGAATTAGGCCTGATTTTCCATAGGAAATAATAAGAAGTAGTCAGGACACAAGAGCAGATGGTTCAGGAGGCTTTAGAGGAGCCAGCACGAGGTGGATGTCTGCTTTAGTTTGTCCTAGGATGTGGTCAGAGAGTCAGGCTCTAGGTGAAGTCAGACTGAGAAACCTCAGGGGCTTTGTGTTCCAGGTATAGACAGCATGGATTTGAAGTGTCAGGTGACTTATCAGGATGTTCGAATGCCCTGTTAACAGTGAACCAACAATACCTCACTGTCTTCCCAGGATTGCCATGAGAAAATTAGAGTGCTTT
>NW_011888926.1:2596010-2597271 GCF_000151845.1 Pteropus vampyrus | reverse complement strand
TACCAAGCATTACATGCTGGAATTAAGGAAAGCACATCTTTTTGGGGATCACAAAGGAGGAAAAACCCTAGAAGAGTAGAATTTGGGAAATACTTCTTGGAAGACATGACATCTGAGCTGAATATTAGGGACAAGTAGGAGTTAGTCTGGAAACACCAGGCTGAGAGGAAAGGGCAAATACATAGACATCCAACACGAGAAATTACAGTCATTTGCCAGAATATTAAGTGCCCCCAGAAGTAGTTACAGGATTTAACATTGAAGACAAGTGTAAGTTTGTCATTTATATTCAAATCACTTTGGTGTTTTGGATTTGGAAGACAAACTGGAGGTGGCGAGGCCAACAAGTGGAGGCTGCTGTAGTGGGCCAAGCAGTTGATAATGAGGCTTTGAGCCAAGGCGGTGGTTGGTACAGATGAGGGGGGTTATTGAGGGCTATTTAGAAGATTAATCGCTTGGTAGCTGGTTGAATAGGAGGGGAAAAGCAAGCAGTGATGATTTTAGCTTGGGTAATTAGGTAGAGAATGGTGAGATCCACTGAAAACACAGGCTGGATGGGATGGCATGTGTGGGCGTGGCGGGTTGAGCTGCATGTATATTGGGAGAGATTTCTTACAGGCAATTGAGAAAAACAGAAGCTCAGTGGTAGAGTAAAAGTTTTATCAAATTAGGTGTTGATATAAACTGACATTGAAAAAGTATCAAAACTTAGATCTTAATGTTTTCTTTTGTCTTATGTTTGCATTCCTCTTTGGCAGGTACAGAGATTCTTAGAAGAGGAGGTCTACCCCCTGTTAAAACCATATGAAAGTGTAATGAACGTGAAAGCAGAGTTGTGTCTGTAGAGTTGGAAGAGAATTAAAAGACATTGTCGGCTGTGTTAATTTTTATTGCCAAATCATGAAAATTGTTACTCTAGTGCCTTGTTTTACCTCAAGAATTGTTCCCTTAAATTAATACAGCACTTTTCTTTCCATGGTGCGGTCACATTTCTCAAGGTTTACAATGCAGAAAAAATCGTGTTATAGTTGGATATTTTTTTTATAGCAACACAAATTTGCATAATAAATGTAGCTCATAGTCTGCTCTGTTCTTTCAAGGCATATTTTCCAGCTAGTCTAGTCCTTTTCACATGTTCACTTGATTGCGAGGTAGTGAGCAAGTTACTGCTCCTCTCTTTTGAAGGTGTGTTTGGTCTGCGTCCAGCAGAGTAACCTGGACTCAGTGATTCAGAGTGGTTGGGTACCTTTCTTTCAGTTGC
>NW_011888926.1:2593697-2595960 GCF_000151845.1 Pteropus vampyrus | reverse complement strand
TGTGTGATCTGGGAGGGAAGGGTGTTTCTGTTGATCAGATAATGGGTAACAGGTGAACATGACCAATGGCCAGATCGTGAACTTTAAAAGGCTGTGAATTTGGGATCTTGTCAGGTTGCAGAGAAGTCGGTGAACTAGAGTAGACCTCACAAATTAACTGACAATAGGATGAAATACTGAGAAAGGAACTCAAGAGAGAATCATTACATCGTATGGGCATCTTTTGTGCCTGGAGTGGCTGTTGGGAACACCTGTTGGCTTAGAAACTTAATGTTCTGTGTTTATGTTTTGAGTTTCTTCTTAGTTCTCAATGAGACTTTTGGCAGGAGCCCCAAATTGTGTGCATTTGATGATTCAACATCAATTTCATCTACTTATTCTCCAGACTGTCTCTGTTCCTCAGCTGGTGACATAAGTAATTTTCCATAGTAGCCGTTCATGAGCTCATGCCAACTATCACAAGGAGGTGGGATAGCATAGAGGGTGGTACACACAGAAAAAATAAGAATCCTATTTATTTGCCGTCACACAGGGCACATAGACTGAGACAGGATATTTGGACTGAAGCACGAGCTATATGAGAAGGTTGGAACACCACAGTGCAGACTTCCACATAGAGAAATAATCATCAGTACCACTTATTGAATGTCTTCTGTTTGTCAGGTGCTATAATTGTTACTGGGAGGCGTAGGTATTATCATTCTCTTCTTAAATGTGTGTGAGTTGAAGTATAAATGTTAAGTGAATTTCCTACAGTTACAGTAAGGGACAGGGCCAGAATTCAAATTCAAGCCTGACTCTGATACCCCTGCTCTTTCTACTGTGAATGAAACCTTGCCAACAAATATGTTTGGGTCTTTCTCTTTAAAAAAAAAAAAAAGTTTCCTGCGATCACATTTCTCCTTCAAACTATTTCCTCCTCTTCCCTTCTAGATTTGCTCTAAGAAATCAAACTGTGCCCTTCCATTTACTCCATTTACTCCTTAGTTCATTACAGTCTGACTTCCACCCTCAGCTCTATTGAAATTGATCCCGTGAGCTCCACTCAGCCATTTATTGAATACCTACTGTATGTACCATCTTCTAGACGTACAAAGAGGTTAAAGCATGGTACTTGCCCTGAAAGAGTTTAGGGACTAATGAGGAAGAAAAATCCATACATGTCAGTATGATACGTTAACTGCTGACTGAGCAATCTTTTCTCTTGGGAGTTGGGGGAGGAATGCTTCACTGAGAAAGTGACACTGGATTGTCAACAGCGAGAAACCCTAAATCGTTCTGGGCAGTGGTGTCACGACTTATAGCAGAAGCTGTATCTCACCAGTGAGAGATGATTCAGGTGAAATATACAGTGTAGGCTTTAGAGTCTAACAGACCTGGGAACTGAACCTTATTCTTTCTAATACCTGCCTACAACATAAGCTCTAGGAAAGTAAAGTCTTTGTCTTTTTCACCACCTCACCCCTATCTTCTAGAATAGCAGTAGGTAATCCATAAATATTTGTTGAATGACCATCTCATAGGATGTTGTGTTCAGTAGATGGTAGGTCCTAGCACTCAGTATTATATGGCAGAAAAAGTGAGGCTTCCTTTCAGTGGCTTATGAACTGATTTTGAAGACTCTATTGTTTGAATAGTATACATATAATCACCTCCCCTTTTTGAACATTTAGGCTCGTTACTTCATTGATCACAATTCATAAATGAGGAGAAAGACTCACTTCATTTTGAGGCACAGTTAATGTTAGCTGTCTTCATGTCCAGCTTTATTGCCTCTCTTCCAGTTATAAACACATTCCTCCTCTTTCTAAGTGTGATGTAGGTTTTGTATGTGTTTTTTTCTGTGCTAATGATGTGAACAATTTGGGAAGATAACTTCTTTAGAATCATTAAATAGCCTTATCAATAGGAGTAACATCAGAAAAGAGATTGAAAGCACCAATCCAGTTATCAGAGGCTTATATTTGAGAAAGGCCTAAGATTAGGGCTGAGATTTTTTTTTTAACAAAGTGATAAGATTATTTCTACCTCCTAGATATCTACTTAGCCTTCTAGCTGACATTCTAAAGACATGAAACAACTGATCATTTTCCTCTTCTTGTGTTTGAGTTTCATTTGTAAATATCCTTAATTTGTGTGACTTGAAGTTAGGGTTAAAGTCCAAATACCACTTTTTTTAAAAACTTTTTTTAAACTAGGTTGTCAGGCTCCAGAGTTTGTGCTCATAACTCCTACTTCATAGGGTCGTTTTGAAGTAACCTAT
>NW_011888926.1:2591036-2593647 GCF_000151845.1 Pteropus vampyrus | reverse complement strand
TCAGTACCACTTATTGAATGTCTTCTGTTTGTCAGGTGCTATAATTGTTACTGGGAGGCGTAGGTATTATCATTCTCTTCTTAAATGTGTGTGAGTTGAAGTATAAATGTTAAGTGAATTTCCTACAGTTACAGTAAGGGACAGGGCCAGAATTCAAATTCAAGCCTGACTCTGATACCCCTGCTCTTTCTACTGTGAATGAAACCTTGCCAACAAATATGTTTGGGTCTTTCTCTTTAAAAAAAAAAAAAGTTTCCTGCGATCACATTTCTCCTTCAAACTATTTCCTCCTCTTCCCTTCTAGATTTGCTCTAAGAAATCAAACTGTGCCCTTCCATTTACTCCATTTACTCCTTAGTTCATTACAGTCTGACTTCCACCCTCAGCTCTATTGAAATTGATCCCGTGAGCTCCACTCAGCCATTTATTGAATACCTACTGTATGTACCATCTTCTAGACGTACAAAGAGGTTAAAGCATGGTACTTGCCCTGAAAGAGTTTAGGGACTAATGAGGAAGAAAAATCCATACATGTCAGTATGATACGTTAACTGCTGACTGAGCAATCTTTTCTCTTGGGAGTTGGGGGAGGAATGCTTCACTGAGAAAGTGACACTGGATTGTCAACAGCGAGAAACCCTAAATCGTTCTGGGCAGTGGTGTCACGACTTATAGCAGAAGCTGTATCTCACCAGTGAGAGATGATTCAGGTGAAATATACAGTGTAGGCTTTAGAGTCTAACAGACCTGGGAACTGAACCTTATTCTTTCTAATACCTGCCTACAACATAAGCTCTAGGAAAGTAAAGTCTTTGTCTTTTTCACCACCTCACCCCTATCTTCTAGAATAGCAGTAGGTAATCCATAAATATTTGTTGAATGACCATCTCATAGGATGTTGTGTTCAGTAGATGGTAGGTCCTAGCACTCAGTATTATATGGCAGAAAAAGTGAGGCTTCCTTTCAGTGGCTTATGAACTGATTTTGAAGACTCTATTGTTTGAATAGTATACATATAATCACCTCCCCTTTTTGAACATTTAGGCTCGTTACTTCATTGATCACAATTCATAAATGAGGAGAAAGACTCACTTCATTTTGAGGCACAGTTAATGTTAGCTGTCTTCATGTCCAGCTTTATTGCCTCTCTTCCAGTTATAAACACATTCCTCCTCTTTCTAAGTGTGATGTAGGTTTTGTATGTGTTTTTTTCTGTGCTAATGATGTGAACAATTTGGGAAGATAACTTCTTTAGAATCATTAAATAGCCTTATCAATAGGAGTAACATCAGAAAAGAGATTGAAAGCACCAATCCAGTTATCAGAGGCTTATATTTGAGAAAGGCCTAAGATTAGGGCTGAGATTTTTTTTTTAACAAAGTGATAAGATTATTTCTACCTCCTAGATATCTACTTAGCCTTCTAGCTGACATTCTAAAGACATGAAACAACTGATCATTTTCCTCTTCTTGTGTTTGAGTTTCATTTGTAAATATCCTTAATTTGTGTGACTTGAAGTTAGGGTTAAAGTCCAAATACCACTTTTTTTAAAAACTTTTTTTAAACTAGGTTGTCAGGCTCCAGAGTTTGTGCTCATAACTCCTACTTCATAGGGTCGTTTTGAAGTAACCTATGTAACATGTCTGACAGGCAGTCCATAAGCGCTAGCTAGTATCGTTAGCTTTAAGGTAATGAAGCATTTCACATATTTTTTAAAGTTTGATTGTCAAAAGTACAACATGTTGTGACATCACTGTCTTGTAGATGGGAACTGAGGCATAAGTTTGGCCATTTGTCCAAGGTCATACAGCAAGGATGAAGGCTATACCCTGGTTTTGCCCCTCGTCTACACCTGGGTTCTCACGTTGCATTTGAGGCATCACATTTTGAGAGTGTAGCGGACGTGTGTTGTTTTGGCCTGCCCAGCATCCAGTCCAGGTTTTTCTGAGAATAGCAGCTCAATTTTGTTTTGAGGAAGCACCTGACCGAGTAGGTGGTGGCCACATAGCCCAGGTTAGGCAAATTGATGCGTTCCTCCTCTTATTTGAATCTTAGGTTGAATGACAGTTCCAGTCACAGGTCTTTCATCCAACGATAGATTAATTCCTAATATGTAGATGCTGGAGCTACTCCGTTTTTTGTTCTCAGAGACCCGATTCTTCAGTTTTTCCTCAGTTCTTTGCCCTCCCTCGTATCTTTCCAGTAGATTCTAAGATTACATAATTTGTTACCCAGAGTCAGTTTTTGTGACTTGGAGCTGAGACTCCCTTAACTTACTGTTACATGGCATGAGGCCATGCCACTTAGAAAAGAGTTAAAATAACTGGTTAACTTTAATCTAAAGAGAAATCTCAGAGAAGCCCCGAAGGTCATCATCAAGTGTCTGAAACATATAGTGTAGAAAGTGTCCCTAAGAAGAATAAAGAAGTAGACATTACCAGCAAACAGATTTCTGCTCAAGTTAAAGTCCCCAGTTGACAAGTGCAGCCATACTAGTCAGTGTAGTAGAGAGGGACAACTTAGGAGTCAGTTCTGACTCACTGATGTGGGTCTCTCTGGTTTCCTCAGGTTTGGTAAATGATCAGTAAATAGTATGTTTCCGTCTTTCATT
>NW_011888926.1:2588578-2590986 GCF_000151845.1 Pteropus vampyrus | reverse complement strand
TTCTCAGAGAAACTGATATGATCATCAGGCTTACTCAGCTCAAGTTGTGCCCAATCCCACTTCATTTTTTTGATAAGGCCTGTATATCAAGGGAATGCCAATAGGTTATGTTGATTTCATCAAGGCATTTGACAGTATAATCTTGGTTACACAGATTGATAGTCAGTTAAACCAGCAGTAGCCAAAGAACAGTGTTAACACCATGCATAGGAAAGCTACATTTTCTAGGATTTGACATTTTAAGCAATAGAGAATTACTATATTTTACAAGTGGAAATACCACTACTAAAAACAATGCTATAAATAGTCATTTGTTTCCAAAGACTATTGATAGACTAGAGCGATGTGAAAATAATTAAAACTAGACATTTCATGGCAGACTTTAGCGGTAAGATTAAGACTGTAATCTGCAAATAATCTCAGGGTAAATGCTGCAGCTGCCAGTGCCGCCAGCGAGTAGTCTCAGGGCGCACGGGAAGTGGGTTAATTAAAGGCATTTTGGTGAGCTGCAGGTTGACTGAGAAGAGGCAACCTCATACCTTCTCGAAGATTAGGTTGAATTCAGTTAATCACTGATGCAAACTCCAGGATCTGAACCACCCAGAAATCAGGGTCTGGGCAAACTGTGGGACGACTGGCTTCTATTTCAGCTGCAGTCAGACACCTGGGCGCTTACTGCCCCTTATCCCCTTGGCTGATGATAGATTTCATTTGATAATCAGGAGAGCCTGATGACAAGTGGAAGCACAGAGGTTAGGTGCCTCCAGAATAGTGATGTAAATCTTGGATTAAGTGCCTGAAATTAACAAAGCATGAAGAAGGTACTCAGGAAATATCGTTTTCCTTTCTGAACCCAGGAGGGTTTACCTACCTTCCTCTCAATGTGCTCAGTCAGGTAGCAGGCTGGGACTTGATGCTGCTGTTTGTTTGGTTTACCTGTTGTGGGAGAGAGTACATCCTGAACTTGAACCAACCAGAAAGGGAGGAGTCATAAAAAATAAATGGGGAAAAGTAAATAGTTTTAAAACCTGGAAAGCTATATTACGAAATATTAAACATGATTTCTTAGATAATGAGTTCAAGGTGATTCAGCTTTTGTGTCTTTTTTCAAGTTTTAATACAATTTTTATTTAGACAATTTTAGAAGTTTCTTTTTTAATGTTTAAATTTAGGCCAGCTCACTAGAAATAGCTTTTAATCAGAATTTTCTCTTTTTTAATTTTATTCCATTAGAGTTGACATTCAATATTATTTTATATTAGATTTACAGAAAAATTGCAGAGATCGAGTACAGAGAGTTCCCAACATACCCCATACTTGGTTTCCCCTATTATTAAATCCTACATTGGTATGTTTGCTTGTTTGTTTGTTTAACGCCTACAGCACCTAGTATTCCTAGGTGGTCTCCTATCCAAGTACTAACCAGGCTTAGCTTCCAAGATCAGACAAGGTTGGGCACGTTCAGGGTAGCATGGCTGTAGAATGGTTTTGATGTCACAATTAATGAACCGATATGGTACATTAAGTAAAGTTCTTAGTTTTTAGCTAATGTCTCTCTTCTGTTCCAGGTTCCATCTGAAACAAATTAATATAGTCATAACATTTTTTAAATACTGAAATTTATATAATATGTTCTTTATCAGAGATGTGGTCTAATGGACACAAAGTTTAGCACATAAATTTAGTTAATTCTAAACACAAGTAGAAGTTGATGTAGAGTTTGATTTTTCCATTCTGGATCTGGTGTGATTTTGTCCCTACCTCATTAAGTGCTTTTTTTTTTAAGAGATTTTTTTTCTTTTTTTTTCGCACCTTCAGCACCCAGTCTTCATAGGTGGTCTCTCATCCAAGTGCTAACCGGGCCTGACCCTGCTTAGCTTCCGAGATCAGACAGGATCGGGCGTATTCAGGGTAGCATGGCCATAGACTAGAGACATTCTTAAAGTCCAAATTTCTGGGCGGGGGAGAATGGTTTAAGTGATGAGTATGAGTGGTAATTTGCCTTCATGAAAAGTCCATACTCAAGAAGAAACAGCTGAATGTCTGGCCCAGATTTCAAGATGAGTGTGTCAGAATAAGATGATCTGTAGGTGACTACATGGACTAGGTCAAATGAGAAATGAGTGGCCCTCTATATCTTGTCATATAAGGCCCTTTGGCCTTAGAAAAGCCATGTTTGACCTGCTTTTTCAGATTCTGACTCCTTACTTGGCTTGGCAACTCCTCTTATATTTGCGGTGGTATTGAGCCTTCCTCTTCTACAGTGGGCCAGAAATTGTGGTTAGGAAACGTTCCAGCCCAGGAGTGAGTGGAAGGAGTTTGAAGGGATCTTTGGAAACTCCTGCAGACTCCCCTGTGCTTAATCCCCGTAAGGGACTTCTTAGGAAATAACGAGCTCATATTGAATA
>NW_011888926.1:2585992-2588528 GCF_000151845.1 Pteropus vampyrus | reverse complement strand
GGGGGAGAATGGTTTAAGTGATGAGTATGAGTGGTAATTTGCCTTCATGAAAAGTCCATACTCAAGAAGAAACAGCTGAATGTCTGGCCCAGATTTCAAGATGAGTGTGTCAGAATAAGATGATCTGTAGGTGACTACATGGACTAGGTCAAATGAGAAATGAGTGGCCCTCTATATCTTGTCATATAAGGCCCTTTGGCCTTAGAAAAGCCATGTTTGACCTGCTTTTTCAGATTCTGACTCCTTACTTGGCTTGGCAACTCCTCTTATATTTGCGGTGGTATTGAGCCTTCCTCTTCTACAGTGGGCCAGAAATTGTGGTTAGGAAACGTTCCAGCCCAGGAGTGAGTGGAAGGAGTTTGAAGGGATCTTTGGAAACTCCTGCAGACTCCCCTGTGCTTAATCCCCGTAAGGGACTTCTTAGGAAATAACGAGCTCATATTGAATAGTAGCTTTAAGTGGCCACATGTGAGACTGGGAAGGAGACAAGCCATGGAGGCTACAAGTCAGTTTCCATCCATAAGTGATCTAGCCTTTCATAGCTGTGGCTCTAGGGTACTGAGTGATTTAAAACTATGGGAAAGTGTTATACCTCCTCCATGGTTTTAAACTTTAATAGTACAGCTATCTTTAAAAGTTGTAATTAGAATAATGTCAGTTGTAAGAGTAAAGGCCAACTATATTTTAAAATATATAATGCAGAACTCCAAATAACATCTAAGAAGGATTCATTCTCTAGTTCCTTAAATAAGTTGCTTATTTCTTTCAAGGAAAGAAGTAAAATAATATATTTATACTTCACATTTAGAAAGCTTAATTCTTTAGAGATGACGTGGAAGAAATATTTACAAAATCCTGATTCAGGTTTCATACTTTAACACAATTTTTCAGCACCCTACTGTGTACTGGGGAGTACAGTGGTGAGCAAGACAATCTGCCTTCCTGGAGTTGAGGTTCTGGTGCAGGCAGCAGACTGCACAGGGTGGTGAGTGGCTCCTCAATAATGAGACACACAATTCAACATCTGAACCCATGTAACATTCATTAAGCTCCACTGAGAAAAGGTGCTCCTGAGATGTAACTTCAACAAGAAGTCCACACTGCTTCCCTTGGTTTTAGCATCTTGTAACTCACTCTTCATCATGAGGCAGATGCTGCTTTTCCCACCTGCGTGGTGCTTGGCCGAATTACTTCAATACTCCCGGCTCCATCCACCCTTCGTGTGGCATGAATTGAGAGACGCCTTATCTTAGGTGCTGACGTAGGAAGCTAAGAATCTGGCGTTTTTCTTTCTCTTGTTTATCTGACTAATGTAGGCTAAATGTGTATATAGAATTCTTACACAGCACTTACAGATAAGAAAATTTCATAGAATTGTTAGCTAGTCTATCATCCCTTAAAAGGGAAGTACTCTTCTGTCTCCTCTGGTCTTTGGACCTGCTCAGTGTTGATCTCTGGCAAATGTCCCACCAGGGAGGGCTGGAACCTGTATTTGGTCCTTAGTTCCCTATTAAGTCTGTAGGGAGAGCTGGCAAAAAAAATGAAGTGCTAATGTTTATTGCAAAAAGCTTAGGGGCTTGTGCCGAAACTGGCATTACTCAGTCATTGAGTTTGTACACCTCAGGTCACCTTACAACTATCTCAAGAAGTTGTGTTTTCCCATAAAGGTAAATTTAAGAAATATAGCCCCTTCGCATGGTAATATGAGAGAAAAGATGTTACCACACTAAAAAGGCTGGAATTCATTGCTTTCAGACTTTTTTTTTTTTTTAAGCAAGGATTTGTAAGACAATGGTGTGGTTGTTAAAGAAAAAGGAACTTGGCCACAGAAATTGGGTTCAGATCTCTGCTCTGTCAGTTAATAGGTATTATTTTGGCCAGGTCCTCTGTAAAGTTGGAATGATAAAATTCACGCTGCTTTCAGCACAGGAGTGTTGTGAATTGTGAAAGTGTTTTGTAAAGTGAGCATAATACGGTGAAAACATGACTGAGACTGCCTGGTATTTCGTAGGCTTTGTGCATGTTCCCATTCATTCATTCACCCTGGGCATCGCCACCTTTGTAACACCGCCAGGAACTTGTGCTTGGGTTAATAAGCAGCTCTGAAATTAAATTTATACATCTTCAAAGTAGGGTGAAACTTCTAGGAGAACATTCCTGTAATACTATTGTAGCTTTTGGTGACCTTTCTAAAATGTGGCAAGCAGGTCTGTTTTTCATGCTAGGGCCTGATGTCAGCTAGGACCTGGATATCAAATAGAAACGGGCCAGTTTCCTTCCTGGACTGTTAGTTTGTACTGTGTAGTAACGTTTTCTAAAACAGCATCTAATTCTCACAACCGTAAGCTCACATTCTTATTTTATGGATGAGTTAAATGTTACCGTGGTTTAGTGACTCCAATGCAGGCCGCTGACACCCATTGCATTATGCATACCCTGAGAGTAAATTCTTGGGCATGACCTCAACCAATTCAGCGGTCCTTCCAAGGTTTGTGAATTGCGTGAGAATGGATCAGGCTGGTCTAGTACTGGTTCT
>NW_011888926.1:2549197-2581412 GCF_000151845.1 Pteropus vampyrus | reverse complement strand
AAAGTGTCCCTAAGAAGAATAAAGAAGTAGACATTACCAGCAAACAGATTTCTGCTCAAGTTAAAGTCCCCAGTTGACAAGTGCAGCCATACTAGTCAGTGTAGTAGAGAGGGACAACTTAGGAGTCAGTTCTGACTCACTGATGTGGGTCTCTCTGGTTTCCTCAGGTTTGGTAAATGATCAGTAAATAGTATGTTTCCGTCTTTCATTGGTCTCTCCCTTCTAATACCTCCATCCATTCACTGCCACGAAGTAAACAGAATTGGATTACTGTGCTTTAGGGTTATTATGTATATTATATCTGCAAATGAAAAATTCCCAGTATTATATAGATGGTATGACCAAATAAATGACTTAAAGATAAGATAGTGTGTTGACTTCTGTGGTTTAATTATATGAGGAGCAGGGACAGGTCTGTGCAGTACCTTGCTTTTGCTTTCGTTGTCACCATCCAAGTATTGCCAGGCTATAATTCTTAGGGGAATGATCCTGGGAGGGACTCAGGGAAGTAACCAGTTTACCTTGGAAGATAAATTATTTTACAGGAAGACCTGGAATGGATGAGCATGCTTCAGAAATCTGCACAGCAGAGCTTCATTTAACTGGTGCTTCTGTGCAGGAAAGGGGGAGCCTTACCTAGGCTTGCAGAATTCTGGGGTGAGGTTTCTGTTTCCTGGTCTGTGTTTCCACAGTCTGTGCTCTGCCTTGCACAATCAACCCTAACTACTGCCTAAAGGAACACACTCTATCTCTGGTCACAAAGAAAATATTGACTCAGGGAAGGGAAAGCAGTCCCAGCTGTGAGCTTGTGAGAGCGGAGCTCAAGGTAGAGTTGATTACTGGAGTCGTTTTGTTCTTCTGCTGATGCCAGTTTTGGGGGAGGCAGTTGAGAAATTTGGATAATATAGTGAGTCTTCACTCAGATGTCTTTGGCACTAAGGGAGATAAAGAGTGATATGAATAATAAGCATGTTTTCAACAAGAACGACCCAGGTGACTGGAGCAGGGAGCCATTTCTAGAAGGTTAGTGCCACTAGCTGCCTTGTGGTGTTTGGTGGGGCCCAGGTTTTGAGACTTTCTTTACATACTGAGTAATTGTTTCATTTAGCAGCATGCTCCGAGAGCAAGCAGATGGGTTTCAAGGTCTGAAAGAAGTATGCTCTAGCTAGAGCCTAGTGTGTGTGTTGAGGGCGAATGACAGGTAGGTATTGAGAGGTGAAGCTGGAATTACAGCAGGGACTGCTAGGTCATGCAGGGTCATATAAGCCAAGTTAACAAATTTGGACTTTTCCTAAAGTCAGAGGGAAGAAAAAATGGATTTAAAGAGAAGGGAATGATTAGTCGCATTTTTCCGGCTACAGAGTAGAGTAGATGGGCAAGGGGCAAGACTGGAAGCAGAGGTCCCAGTTGAGACACTTGTAATAACCATGGTGGTGAGAAATGATGACAGCCCCGACTGGAAAGTAGGAACAGGTTGTAGAGAAGAAGGAAGTTTTAAAATCATTAGGAAAGGGGTAAGAGTCGAGGGGTGGAAGTGGGAAGATGAAGGAGAATCTGTTAGCCATGAGGCCCTGGAGAAGGTGGGTGGGTAGGTGGTGATGCCAGCTTCCTGAGACGGGGACCACGGGAGGAGGGCAAGGTTCACGAGGGGACATGCCGACTTAATTTGGGAGCATGGTAAATGTGAAGAATGCAGATCAGTGGCCCAATGTGCAGCTGGATGTGCCAGCCTGAGGATCAGACGAATGTGTCCTGGAGATAGAAATTGGCATCATCTGCCCATAGATGTTCATTGGAGCCATGAGAGTGAACAAGAGTGCCGAGAACTGGAGGAGGGTCTCAGACAGAACATTGAGCACATTCAGAACCAGCAGAGGAGGGGGACCTGGGAAAGGAGACTCAGAAGGAGCAGCCCACAAAGGCAGGAGGAAAACCAAAGGGTCGTGACACTTGCACACTCTGACAAGTGTTACAGTTGAGATGCTCCTGAGGGGTTAGGTGTGGTAAGAACTAAAATGTCTTCTTTGGACCTGATGAAAATCAGCTGCGCTGGATTGATTCTGTAGTAGATCAGGTGTGTGCTGGCAGCGCGAGTAAAGCAGACACAAAACTAAAACAACAAACAACAAAACGGAAAGAACTTGACAGTGGACATTTATTTTACAGAAACAGCAAAAGTCATATTGGAAAAAAATCAAAATGTCGAACTTCCTCATACTTATTTTTATGCCGAATTAAATGTGTGTGGGGGGGGTACCTTAATCTTTTATTCTATGATTATCTAAAAATTTTAAATTATTTTTCATGTTAAATTCCATTTAAATAGTTCGAAAATCAAAAGGTACAAAAGACTATTAAGTAAAAAGTCTCTTGGTCGCCCAGTTCCTCTCACATATAGGCATCTAAATTTTATGTGAAAATTTCCCCCCTTTTAGGCACAGAATGTTTACCATTCTTCTCGTTGTTTTGCTCCTTGCTTTTTCCACTTAGCAGTATATCTTAATCATTCCCTATCAATGCATAGAATAGCAGACCCAGTCTTTTTTGATGGATGTGCACTATTTGATTATGTAGATGTATTATCACTTAACCAGTTCCCTATCAATGGATACTTAGGGTTTCTATTATTTTGCTATTTCCTAATATATTGCTTTCACAAGCAATGCTGTAGTGAATGTCCTTGCATGTGAATCCTTGTGTTGAAGTGTAATTAATTTCCAGAAGTAGGAATTGCTGGACTAAAGGACCTGTAAGTATTTTAATCCAGGTCTGCTTATTAGAGTTCCTGGCACTTAGAAAGTCTGCAATGAATGGTAGCTATCATTAAGATAAATATGCTTAAATAGATGGTATGATGTGTTATGGATAGAACGGATAGGGGCACCTGACACAGACCGGAGGAGGAAACGCCTGAGCTGAGCCTTGGAGAATGAGAAGTCAGGTTAGGTGGAGGGCATTCCAGGCAGAGGGAGCACAAGGAGCTAAGCGCAGGAACTCAGACGGGAGCTTGTGGGACTCCTCCGGCAGTTTGGTATCCCCTCCGTGCATCAAACAGCCCACACCTGTCATGGGTCAAGGCTCTTAGGATGATGAAGGGATTTTACCTTGCAACAACACAATAATGGGATTTACACAATAATGGGATTTAGGGGTATCCTTTTCTTTTTTTCTTTTTTTAGACGAGGCAACCCTTGGTTGACCTCACAGATTGCAAGGACCTTGTCGGGTTACAATCCCTTATTTTTTATTTTTTATGCCTACAGTACCTGGTCTTCCTAGGTGGTCTCCCATCCAAGTACTAACCAGGCCCGACCCTGCTTAGCTTCCGAGATCAGACGGGATCAGGCCATCGAGTGGCATGGCCGTAGACGGGGTATCCTTTTCTTAAGAGGCATTTGGTTCTCCCCACACTCCAGGCCTCCCCAGCCCCAGACGCACAGAGTGTTAATGTCTCGTAGGTCACTTTGTTGTGCAGGATACAGGTCCTCACCTTGTCTTTGGCCTTGCCTTGCCTTCTCCTCAACTGTCCAGGCCACCTGTATTTTCTGTTCTCCCCCAGCTCTAAATTTCTGTTGATTTCTTTTGCCAGGCAATTGATAGATTTCTCCATTCTTCCGATGTATGTCTTCAGGGCTTACCTTCCACCTGTAAGGAGCTTATCAAGATATCTTTCCAAACAAAGGTAAACTCCTTCTCTGGGAAGCATTCTGGAGCCAGCTATTAAGAGAGTAATTTTCCACTGTGCTGTAATTATAATGTACAATTTTAAGTTTCCTTTAGGGGTCATTAGGTTAATTACCTTGCTTCAAGTGGCATCATATTAAACTCGAATACCAATAATGTGTTAACCTTAATCTTATATTTTGAATTCTGTTTACAAAGCTGACACTATAAAGTAGAAAAAGACTTTTTAAAAACCTAAATCTTCTCCCAAACAAGACAGATGTGTTAATGTCATTTAAAAAATCTTTAGGAGAGTTCCTCACAGTGTTGTTTTTATTGCAAAAACTGCTGTTAGATGCTTTACTGTCATATTGACAGATGACTAGAGTGGTAAATTGTAGAACACATGACTATAAAGACTGCATAATTACTAGGGAAATGCTAATACTTCAGTGGAGAAAAAATATTTTAAAACCAATACTATGAGAACTGTGTATTATATATGTAGAAAAAAAACCAAGAGAAGAGCATAGAAGAGAAGAAAATGTGACTGGGATGGCAAACTTAGGACAGAATTAATTTTTTTTTTTATTTCCATTACTGTTTTTGTGTTAGTATAATTATAAAACTCAGAAGAGCGTCCACAACTTACTTCCAGCGATAAGCCCAGATGACTGTGTTTATAATCCAGATTTTCTTCTGACCTGAAGCTTAAATTTATCCTGCTACCATTTAAACGTATCATTTGTGTTTGCATCTTATTGTGTTCTTAGCGGAAAAGAACGAGCCACGGTCCCCGTAACCTCAACTCAAGTTGTGGCCGGGGACCAAATGCCTGGGCTGTGGAGGAAACCCAGGGCACACGGAGGCAGTTCTGTGAAAGTAGACTTGGAAATAGCATTTTTTCCCTGAAAGCCTGACTTACAAACTGCTGTACTTTTCTAGTCTCTTGGTTTGTAAGCGTCTCTTTTCCTTTAAACTGCCTTTCGTGGCTTTTGCCTTGGGGAAAGTACTGCCTTTCAGTGTAATAGAAAGCAACGGCAACCCCATGAGAAGTCACACACCTGGGAACTTCTTTACAGCCTTTAAAAAGGAAGCAAAAACAATGGCTTGGAAACCGAATTTTCAAGTGTTGTCAGTTCTTTTTCCAGGATTACTTAGACTATTGGGAGAAACTTGTTATAGTCATTTTACAAGATAAAGTGACAGATTTTACCTTTTAGCAGCTTAGGGAGTCCCTGACTTCACAGGTTGCTGAGATGTCAGATTCATGCGGAGTGGTGTTAGCAAAGTGTTAGTTCTACGAGGGAGAGAGAAAGGAATCCTTTTCACAGTTACGGATAAGCGACTTCTAACAGTTTTGCTCCTTTTATTTTTCACTTTTGCTTTCCTTGGCTTCGTGTAAACAGACCCCTGAGGAGGTGGATGTTTGAGGTGATAAGTAGTAGCTCCGTCAGGGGAAGAACAAGGCAGGGTTTGGAGACGCTGCGCACACAGCTGCTGTACGTCCAGGGCGTCACCCGTGGACCTCAGGAAAAACTCTTGGAGGGTAGTTTTTATTCCTCAGTGTTATATCTTTAAACTGTAATTTTTTAAATTGAGGTCTAATTCATGTACAATAAAAGTCACCTTTTTGAAGTATACAGTTTAGAGGTTTTTCAGTATATTCACTGTGTTGTGCAATTATCACCACTGTCAAACTCCGGAATATTTTTATTCCCCCCCCTCCCCCGCCCAAGAAACCCATTAGCAGTCGTTCCCCATTTTCCCCTCCCTCCAGCCCCTGGCAACCACTAATCAACCTACCAGCAATATGCGTCCCGTCTCTGTGGATTTGCCCATTCCAGGCATTTCACGTAAATGGAATCGTACAATATGTGGTCTTTTGTCACTAGCGTCTTTCACCAAGTGTGTTTTCAAGGTTCATCCATGTAGTAGCATGTACTTCATTTCTTCTTATGGCCGAATACTCCCCCATCGCGTGGATATACATATTTTATATTCATTGATGGACATTTGGAAGTTTCCACTTTGGGGCTATTGTAAATAATGCTGCTGTGACATTTGTGTGCAGGCTTTTGTGTGATGTAATTATTTTTAAACACAATGCTTCTATAATTTTTCAAAAAAGAAAACATTAAATATCAAGACCAATAAACCCCATATTCCTACCACCTAAACCAGCCATATTCATGTTTATGTTACCTTCAGCATGTACGTATTATATTTTAAATGGTCGAAATCATGTTATCTTGATGTTGATAACTCCATTCTTCTATTCCCTCTCAAATAGGCCTTTCACCCTCACCATTAAAAATTAAAGCTCTTGTCAAGATCACTGACAACCTCCAGCTTGCCAAATGAGTAATTCTCCATCTCCGTACTGCTTCTAAGTGGCATGCGACACTGATGATCACCCCCTCCTTCTGGAAACATGTTCTCTTGATTTCTACAGCACCGCATACTGCAAGTGTTCCGTCTGCTTCAGTGGCTACTTCTCAAATTTTATTTCCTGTTTCTTTTTCTCCCTAACCTCTAAGTGCTGGAATGTTACTGGATTTGGTCATAGGCCTCCTACTCTGCATTCTCTCCTCAGCCGTGACATTTAGTCCTAATGATTCCCAAATTCACACCTCCAGTTCTGACTTTGGTGAGCTTTATACTCATGTATACTGTCGCCTACTTGACATCTCCACTGAGAAGTCGACTAAGCATCCCAACTTCACATGGCCAAAGCAGATCTCCTGATTTCTAACCCTGAAATCTGCTCTCCTTTGAGTCTTCCCTGCACAGTCGCTTAGGTCAGAAACCTTGGGAGATGCCATCGATTCCTTCCTTCCATTGTCTATCGGTGCATCTCCAAATTATATCCAGAATCTAGTTACTTGTCACCATCTCAGCTGCTTTAGTGCAAGGTACCATCTCTCAGTGGACAGCTGTAATAGCCTCCACTCTTCCTCCGGAGTTCATGCTCCATCATAGCAAATGTGGTTTCTTCAAAACTCTAAATCAGAGACCATGTCATGCCCCTGCTCAGAGCTCTCCAGTGGCTTCCCATTAAAATAAAATCCAGAGTCTTTGCCATGGGTAGAAGGCCCTACATAATCTAGCTCCTGCCTCCACTGCCGTCTGCTACTTTCCCCCTCACTGCTCTGCCTCAGACAAACTAGACTTTTATTTCTCCAGTGTCATAAACTTTCTGTTCTTTCAGGTCATTTCCTCCACTTGGGCTGCCTGTCTAGGTCTCTGCAGAGCTGGCTCCTTGTCATCATTCTGACATAAGCTGAAATGTCATCTCAGAGAGGCCTTCCCTGACCACCTATCAAAAATAGTACTTCTGCCCCTGCCTATTATTCTGTAACCTATCCTATGTTATTTATACACCTACTTTTTTCTCCTATAATTTTAAAAAATTGAGGTATAATTGAAATATATTAGTTTCAGGTATACAACATAAAGATTTAATTTGTATACATTGCAAAATGAACACAATAACTAGTTAACATCTGTCACCTTAAATAATTACAAAAAAAATTTTATGACAACTCTTTAAAATCTCTCTTAGCAACTTTCAAAGGTGCAATGCAGTATTATTAACTATAATCACCACTCTGTACATTACATCCCATGACTTACTTTATAACTAAAAGTTTGTGCCTTCACCCATTTCTCCCCCCCCACCCCCAAAAACACACACCTCTACCCCCTGCTTCTGGCAACCACCGATCTGTTTCTATGTCTATGAGCTTGGCTTTTTTGGGGTTTTGTTTTTTGTTTTTTTGGTTTTTTTAAATTCCACATGTAAGTGAGATCTTACAGTATTTGTCTTTTTCTGAGTTATTCCCTGTTTACTTATTTTAACTTATTGTTTGTCACTAATAGCTGTGTGACAACTATTAAGGACCTACTACATGCCATGTATTGTGATACATATTTACTTACATTTTCTCATTTGTCATCTCTGTTTTATAGATGAGAAAACGTCGGTTTACAAGAGCAAGAACTTCGTCCATCTTGTTTTACTGCTATGCCTCTAGCACATGGAACTGTGTCTAGCTCATGGTAGTTGCTCAGAAAATGTTTATTGGTTGGATAGTTGACTGAAAGGCTCCCAAATTTATATTTCCAGTTCTGTGTCTCCTCGAAGATGTAAACTTAAGTCTATCTAATCACCTATATAACATTCCCACTTGGATTTCTAAGCAACATTTAAATTATCTCACAACTCTTAACTCCTGTGTGGCCTAAGCCTGTTTCTTTTCCCCTTTTCCTTATGTTAGTAAATGGCATCACCATAAACCCAGAAGTTCCAACTAGAAACCTAGGCCTTGCTGTTGATTGCCCCCTCTCCTCATTCCCCACATCCAACCAGCTACAAGGACCATCGGTTCTACTTCTGATCATATCTCGAACCCACTGGTGTCTGTTCATCTCCACCTCTGCTGTCACCACTCAGTCTTACTCCCCATCATCCCTTTCCTGGACTTTGCATTTTCAGACTTGTCTCCCCACATCCATTCTTGCCACTCTATGAGCCATTTGCCACACAACAGCTAAAGTGATTTTTTAAAAACATGTTTACCTATCATCACCATGTTTAGGACCCTTTTGTGGGTTCGCATTGTCCTTAAAATCTGAATCCTTCATTGTGGCCTACAGCCCCTTGGTGATCTGGGTGCCTCTCCAGTTTCCATTGCCCACCTCGTTCACTGTGTTCCAGTTTCCCTGGGCTCCTTTCTGCTCCTCCAAGGTCTTCCCCACCTCAGAGCCTTTGGACTTGCCATTCCTTCTGCCATGGCTCTCTGCCCCTAGATCGTTGCAGGACGGGCTTCTTATCCTTCAGGTTTCAACTCAGATAGCACTTCAGAGATTTCTTCCTTGGGTTCCATATCACATTAGCCTTTTTTTTTTTATTCAGAGCACCTAGCACACTCTGGAATGCTTATTTATTTATCCATCTATCTGTTGTCCGTTTGATTTCCCCCCTCTAGGTTGTAAATCATTCTTGCCCTAGTGCATAATATGTGTTGGAGAAATATTCGGAGAATGAATGAATGAATGATATACATATTTCTGGGTGTAAATACTATATGTTTTCCCTTAATGTTGGTTCATAAATATCCATAAAGAAATAAGTATTCATATTTCTTTAGTCCCCATAATTGGAATTCTTTTTATACTCTTGTGTCTGGTAGATTTTACTAAGCATACTGTTTCTTCTTTTATGTTATTAAGGTATAATTTACATACAATAAAATTCACCCCTTTTAGCGTGAAGTTCTGCATGCTCTGACAAAAGCATACAGTCACGTAATTACCAACACAGTCAGGATACAGAACAGTTCTCTCACCCTAAAGACTTGCCCCGTGTCATACGTCGTCTGCTCTTCCTACTGCTCCATCCAATAGAAACCACTGTTTTGTTTTCTGCACCTATAGTTTTGTCTTTCCAGAATGTCGTGTAAATGGAATTATGAAGTCTGTAATCTTTTTAATCTGGCTTCTTTCCTTTAGCATAATACATCTGAAATTCATCCATGTCACTGAGTATGCCAGTAGTTCATTACTTTTTTTTTTTTTTTTTGGCCGAGTAGTATTCCATCATACAGATGTACCTCAGTTCTTTATTCATTCACCAGTTAAAAACCATTTGGGTTGTTTTCAGATTCTGGCAATCCAGCAGCCTGTGAGAGCTCTAGCTGCTCTGCACCCTCATCAGCATTTGATACTGTCAGGTTTTGGTGTTGGTAATGTTGTGGCTTTCATTTGCATTTTCTTAATGGCGAATGTTGAGTATCTTTCTGCATTCTTGTTTGTCATCTGTATATCTTTTTTGGTAATATTTCTGTTCAAATATTCCCCCTTTTTTTTTTTTTTTAATTGGGTTGTTTCCTGCTTACTGAGTTTTAAGAATTCCTTATATTCTAGATACATGTCCTTTATCAGATATGTGATTTGAAAATATTTTCTACCACCTATGGCTTCTATTTGATAAAATTTATCAAATTTTTTAGTTTTATAAATCATGCTTTTAGTGTATTATCTAAGAAATCTTTGCTTATCCAAGGTCACAAACATTTTTTCCTGTATTTTCTTTTAGACATTTTATAGTGTTGGTTTTCCTTTTAGATCTATTACCTATTTTGAGTTAATTTTTGTATATGGTGTGAGGGTATTGATTAAGGTTCTTTTTTTTTTTTTTCCAAATGGCTGTCCAGCTTTTCTAGGATCATTTATTGAAAAGACTATCCTTTCTCCATTAAATTGCCTTTGTATTTTTGTTGAAATTTGATTGTATTCATTTCCTAGGGCTACCATAACAAAGCACCACCAGCCAGGTGACTTCGAACAACTGTGATATTATCTTACAGTTTGGGAGTCCCAAAGTCTGAAGTCAGGGTGTCGGCAGGGCCGTGCTCACTCTGAAACCTGTAGGGGAGGGACCCTTCCTTGCCTCTCTCAGCTTCTGGTAGTTCCAGACTGTCTTTGGCTTCTTCAGTGTCTGCTTCACGTAGTGTTCTCCATGTGTATCGTCACTTCATCTTCCCTTTATATATGTCTGTGTCCAAATTTCCCCTTTTTATAAGGACACCAGTCATATTGGATTAGGGCTCATTTTAATGATGTCATCATCTTTAGTTGGGTAATTCAGCAAAGCCTCAATTTCCAAATAAGGTCACATTCTGAGGTCCTGTAGGTTGGAACTTCAGCATCTTTTGGGGAGACACAGTTCAATCCATCACATCAGTTCACCGTCATGCGGGTCAGTTTCTGGATCACCCATCCGTTCCCGTGATCTCAGTGTCCTTCGCCAGTGCTGCCCTGCACTGTCGCTTTGTAGTAAGCATTGAAATTGGGTAGTGTGAGTTTTCCAACTTTCTGCTTTTTCAAAATTGTTTTGAGTGTTCAGGTTCCTTCATCCATCTATTTAAATTTATTTATTTATTTATTTTAATCTATTTACATTTTAGAATCAGGTTGTCAGTTTCTCCAAGAAATCCTTCTGGGATTTTGACTGGAATTACGTTGAATCCTTTCCTTGTACCCAGCCTTAGGGGAAAGTATTCGGCCCTTCTTCTTTAGGTTTGATGTTAACTGTAGGACTTGTGTAGTTACCTTTTATTAGGTTAAGTCAGTTTCCTTCTATTTCTAGTTGCTGAGAGTTTTTTTTGTCATAAATGAATATTGACTTTTGTCAAATGCTTGTTCTGCATCTGTTGAAATAATCGTATAGTTTTTTTCTTTAGTCTGTTGATGTAGTGAATTACATTGATTGATTTTTAAATATTGAACGAGTCTTGCAGTCCCAAGATAAATGCCACTTGGTCATGATGGTATTGTTCTTTTTGTGTATTATGGAACTTACTGGCATAAAGTTGTTCTCATTCTTTTAATGCCTCTAGCATCTATAGCGATATATCCTCTTTCATTTCTGAAATTGACAGTCTGTGTCTTCTCACTTTTATTCCTGTTAAGTCTCATCAGAGGTTTATTGATCTTCTCAAAGGAGCAGATTTTTGTTTTATTGGTTTTTCTCTCTCTTTTTTTTTTTTTTTTTTGGTTTTCTACTTCATTGATTTCTGTCATCTTTATTGGTTTTGGATTAAATTCATTAATAAATCCAAGAACTTAAATAATGGACAAATTCCTTGCAAGTACATAAACTACCGAAGCTCATTCAAGAAGAAAAAAATAATCTTAAGACTTAATAGACTTATTAAGAAACTGTGGTAGGAAACCTTTCCACAAAGAAATCTCCAGGCATACAAGGCTTCATTGGTGATTTTTACTCAAAATTTAGGGAAGAAATAATACCAATTTCTAGTCAAACTCTTCCTGAAAATTGAAGAGGGGAACAACTTCCCACATCGTTCTTTAAAGCAAACATCATCCTGATACCAAAACCAGAAAAAGGCACAACTAGGAAACAACACTACAGATCAAATATCCTTTGTGATCATAGGTGCAAAAATTCTAAATAAAATTCCACAGTATATAAAAAGGATAACACATCACAACAACCTAGTGTGGTGAGTGTCAGGTGTTATTCCTCATGTTCCTTTCAGGTGGTCCTTTTTCCAGGCTTGGGGCGCCTCCTCACACACACGCTCTGGCCACCATTCAGGTGAAGATTTGCGGGTACCCTCTGCAGGTTTCTGAGCTCTTCCTGCCCCAGCCTCTCTCCTCCGTTCTCTGCTCTGTACTCACGCAGCTCTGGCCTCCAGCTCTCTCTCCAGCTCCCGGGCCAGCTCCTGGCACTGCAGCCTGCAGGTGGCCGCTGGGGGACCGTCATTCTCTCCCAGGATTCAGTGTCCTGTGCTGCCTGTCATCCAGTGTCTGAAAATCACGGTTTCATGTATTTTTCCAGCTTTTTAGTTGTTCAAGTTGGGAAAGTAAATCCAGTCCTTGTAACTCCATTTTAGCCAGATGCGGAAGTCCGTAGTTGGAATGTGAAATGACTGAATCACATTTTTTGCGTCAGTATACCAAAATCTGATGAATTTCCCTAATGTTTAACATTGAAATGATTTTCATGTTTTTGTTGTATAGGTAATGCTGAAGTAAACCTTTTGGTGCACATAACCTTTTTGCTTTAATTAAATTATTTCCTTAAGTTTCCAGGAGAATAGTTACAAAAGATGTGAAAATATTTGTAGATATTCCATTCCCAAGGGAATGTATCAATTTACAGCTTTATTTTTTTAATAGTATTATTTTCTTAAAAAAATAAAATGTATTTTTAACTTTTAAAATATGTATATTTACATTTATATACACTTGTAAATATGTATGTATACTTGTATATATGTATGTACATACTTAGTAATATGTATATACAAGTAATTATACCAACATACACACATTCATATGTGTATACATGTGTATATATACATATATTTGTGTGCTTCCATCACCAAAGGGGACAGACATTGGCTCTCTGGGTCTCAAGTTCACAACTTCCAAGAAGATATTTATTGGGTCAGGTGTTCACACCTGGTCTGATCATGTTGGCACTATTGAGTGTTGTGATTGGCCCAGCTCAGATCAGTGCTCGCCATGAACCAATCACCTAGGCTCAGGAAGATAGAGTCCTATAAATATCAACAGCTTCCCAGAACCATGCAGTTGGAAAGAGTGAGCAAAGGAAGCAGTTTCAAAACTGCTTGTGGGGTCAGTGTGGTGAGGAGGTTGCTGTTTTCTAGATACCAAGAATATAGTAGAGTAAATAAAACTCCAATTAGTTATTACTGTGGCATGAAATGTGACTTTTATTTACTTCTTTTGTCATTTGCTGTTCATGCATCTAATATATCTGACAAATGTTTACTGAGAAACTTCTGAGTGCCGAGGACGCAGACAGACATGCAGTCTAATCTAGCGGAGTCAGTTGGCCAAAGTCAAAGGGATACAAATGTTATGAGGTAAGTTCTGTGATGAGCTTGCGCACAGGGCTTTGTAGGAGCAGAGAGAGAACCTCCGCTAAAGCAGAGAAGAGTCATGGACGTGTATTAGTTTTCTGTTGATGTGTAACAACCCACCCCAAAACTTAGTGGCTTCAAACAGCAGTAATCATTTATTATTTCTCATGGCTTCTGTGAATGGGGAATTCAGGAGCAGCCCAGGAGTTCCTGACTTGTGAGAAAGGAGAATCTTGCCCATGACATCACAGTCAGATGTTGGCTGGGGCTGCAGTCACCTGGAGGTTTGGGACTAGGACACCTACTTTCTCAGTGGCTCACTCATGGGGCTGGCAAGGTGGTACCTCTCCAAGGGCTCCGGGGGTGTTCTCATGACACAGCGGCTGACTTCCCCCAGAGCAAGCCATACAAGAGGCCGAGGTGGAAGCTGCAATGCCGTTTATGGGCTGTCCTTGGAAGTTACACGTGGTCACTGCAGCCATATTCTGTTGTTCACAGGCCTAAGCTGGGCTCACTGTGGTTAGGGTTGACATAAAGAAGTGAACCCCAGGAGGTGGACCTGTGTGGGCTGTCTTTGAAGCTGGCCACCACAGAAGGCATCTTTCAGCGACACGGTGCTGTTTGAGTTGAGTCTTAAAGTATGAATAGGAGTCTGTCTGGCAGATAAGGAGAAGACCATTAGAGACAAAAAAATGGAGACATTGGGCGGCTGATCACAAGTTGGCCACCAGGACTGTATTGTAAGGCAGATGTGGGGCTGGTGAGGGAGGAGTAGAACCAGGTCAGGTAGAACCTCGTATTGCTAGAGGGTGTGGCTCTTATTCTGAGGGTAATGGCGGGCCACTGAAAGAGTAAAGCAGAAGATGTAGGTTTCAGTTTTGCATCAGAGATAAATTGGCAGTAAGTAGCAGCTGGAAATAGGAGTCTGGAGCTTGGGAGAAAGGTGTCACCAGAGGAGGGAGTCGCCAGGTGGTTGTGGAAGCTGTGGCAGGGCAAGAGGTCACCCAGGAATGTCCCTGACAGAGAAGAGCACGGCAGAGGGCGGAGCCCCACTCCCGTGTTAGACATGTGCTGAGGAAGACCAGGAAGAATCCCGGTACTTCTGTACTCTGCATTCCGAAAGTACTCATGTGTCGTCCTTCACTTTCCAGTAAAATGTTCATATCCTGTTGAGCACTTATTGTCCCATTTAACTTTTTTTTTAGCATCTGTAGTAGCCACATTATCATCTTGCTCCAGCCTTTCTCGGACTTTCCTGGCCTTGTGCTTCTCTCTCCCAGTTATAGTTATCGATAGCTTTCAGTGTCCTGTCATTTCCTTGCGGAGAAAAATAGTCTTCAGGACCTCAGAGGCCTCTTAGAATACAAATGTGTTTGCTTTTGCCACTTACAGCTTCTGTGTTCCCTGGCAAATGTGTGACCACCTATGCAGTGGTGGCAACCCTGCTGTATTGTCAGGAAAACCAGGAGACAGGACAGGTTAGTAGGTCAAGAGTGGACAGTGTATGTCAAGGAGATCTGTATCACGAGCCTCCCAGCCCCATGAATTTGCAGTGACATCTGACGCGCTCTGCTTTGTGATCAAAACTTGCCTTTTAGGAACGTGGGATTGCAAACTCAGGAGACAACATTGGAGGCAGAGTAAAGCGACCGACACCTTCATGCGTGTACATTTAACTTTTAACACTTCCTTGTAGGGCACCTCAAAATTGCTTGCATCAATCCTGATTCTCAAGTTTCTGCCTCCCAGTACTCCTGTGACAACAACAGGGCATCTGCGATGGTGACATGGCTAACTCCTCAGCAGCTTTTGCACACTCCCAGATGGCTGCTTTCAGAGTAGTTTCCATAGTGACCAGAAGCAGGAAAAACCTGCCTGCCCAGCTTAGCACTGTCACATATGGCTCCTGTTGGGAACTGGGAGACTCAAGGGCAGCCTGTGGGAGATGTGGCATATGCATGTTATTGCAGAGACTCTTTAAAACATATCCAGGGTCTCATCTTTTCTCACTGGTCCCACTGTAGCAAAGCCAAGGTCATTCCTACCAGTGTCACCTCTGCCTCCTGCCTTGCGGTCTCCTCTGCATAACAGAGTTTTTAAACCCGAATCAGAGCCCTCCTGTAATGCGCCAGCTCACAGAGAGTGAGGTCCATAGTCTGTCCAGCACTGTAAGGCCCTCCGTGACCCCTGCCTTGACCCCTGCCGTGTCTCCCACCGTGTTTCTTCCCTCTCCTCTCTCCTCATTCCCAGCCCCCTGGCCGCCTTGCTGCCGCTTCAAACTGCCAAGTACGTTCTTGCCTTAAAGGCTTTGCACTTGCTGTTCTTCTCCCTGGATCCCTTTCCCCTCCAATAGCCACGTGACTGGATCCCTCACTTCCTTTTGCTTTGGTCTTAGCTCAGATGTCACCTCATCTTCAAAGAACTCTTCCTGACCACTGCGTATACATACATTCCATCTCTTCTGCTGCTCTCTCTGCCTTTCCCTTGCTTTATTTCCTCACCGTGCTGTAGTTGTCACCATCTGACGCAGTCATTTTCTCATTCATTGTCCGATTCTCTAATGTAACAGCCAGGACTTTGTCCGCTGTTCAATCTCAGCCCTTAGGTTTGCGCCTGGCTCATGGCAGTGCTCAGTAACTGTGGAGTGAATGAGTGAGTGGGAAGCAAGCTAAGGTCAGGAAGGGGAGCTGCTCGGGGAGAATTGTCTTCCCAGCCCCCTCTCCGCAGTCCCGTTACCCCCACTGCAAGTAACACCCGCTTCCTTCACACTTTCTCTGCCCTTGTGGAAGAAACCACCAAATCACTGCCTCTGGGGTGTTGATGAGTCTTTCTCATGATCTCAACTGGCATGTATTACATTGAATATGAAATTGTCATGTTTATAGGTTGTTGTAGATGAATATCAGCAATATTATATGGCTTTTAGTATACTCAGCGTAGAAGGCCCAGATACTAGCGATAACTTTCTAGAAATTATTAGGACTACTAATTGCCTGATGCTTACTGAGTACTTGCTGTGTGTCAGACGGTGTGGAAGGGCCTTATTTGCTTTCTCGCTTAATACTCCTAACCACTGTAAGATGGAGGTATTGTTATTCTATTTCATGGATGAGAAAACAGATTCAGAGAGGCAAGTGAACTTGCCCAAGCTAATAACAAGTGGAGCAGCAGAGCTGGCATTCGAATTCGCACCTGTCTGCCTGGAGGTGTCCTCACTCCGCAGCACTGTCTGGCCCCCGCAGAAGGCGGTGCAGAGGTCAGCTCTGGAGCCGCTGTGGGTGGCATAACAGCCCAGGGTTATTTTCCCAGCTCTGGCTGGTGACATCATTTCACTGGGCAGGATGGGAGGCAGCATGGTGTGAGAGGGCACAGTTATTGGAGTCCATTTGGAAAACTGTAGGTCTCTTCTAGGCTTATTTTCTCGTGTATAAGGAATAGCGACGTGTACTTCAAAAGGTGTTTTGAAGATTGAATGACGATGTGATTTTTAAAACATTTAGCTCAGTCCCTTTAATGTAAAAATATGTAATGCTCTTTCCAGCACAAAATTCTGATTTAAACCAGGCCCTACGCATCCGTTGTTCTGAAGGAAGATATTCCATTTTTGTTACTAGCCCCACGCAGCACCGACAAGCCCAGGATGGCTGACCCCTTAGGGAAGCAGGCTCTGCCATCTGTTTCTCAGCAGGGCTTGTCTGGAAGCAGGAGGGGGTGGCTCGCCCAGCTGGCACCAAAGCCTCCGTGGTGGTCATTTAACCCAGACTCGTCATGGCCGGAGTGTGTCTGGGGGCAGGAGTGGAGGTTGGTGACTCAGCCAAGCTGCCCTTAGGAGCTAAAAGATGACTTTTTTGTCCCCAGATTTGCACGTATGTCTTTAAGAGAACTGGGATTTGTCATGTGCTCATTTTTCAGCACATGTTCGGGTTAAGGGCCCACAGGGTAATGTAGTCTCAGAGCCCCCTTGAGTGGTTGTTCGATTTTCCTTTTTTTACCCTTTCTCACTCACGTGACCTTTCTCGTTTACCCAGAATTCCCAACACCAGAATTCTGTGGCAGAGAAGGCTAGGGGCTGCTGTCGGCTAGAGTAACAACTGGAACCTCCAAACGCCTGAAAAATGGTAAAAAGAGGTTTTTCTTTAGGTCTAGGTCTCAGTGAATATGATTTCAAAAAACTGGAAGACAGCTTGTCCTAAAGTACTTCAACCTATTGTTACCTCACGTTTATTTCATGGAATCAAATCTTTTTATTCCATAGTTAGAAGTAAAAGATGTAATATTCAGAAAACATTGGAAAAACTATCCCCCAAACTACATTTCTGTTGAAGCTCAAATGGATGATAATAGATTCTTTTTGCTTTTAATAGAAGCACGTTAGGAATAAGAAGTTAGAAAGTTGGGGGAGGCCCCTAGTCCTGACGCCCCAGTGGATGGCTCTTATTTTTTTTGAGGCATAATTCACATGCTATAAAATTCACTACTTTTAAGCTGTACATTTCAATAGTTCTAGTATTTCATACTTTTGTTTAACTGTCACCAGTGTCCAATTCCAGAACATTTTTCATCTCCCAAAGAACCCCGTACCCATCAGTAGTCAGTCTGCATTCCCAGCTCCCCCAACCCTTGGCAGTCACCAGTCTACTTCCTCCCTCCTTGGATTTGCCTCTTCTGGACATTTCATTTCAATAGAATCACACGATACGCAGCTTCTTGTGACTGGCTTCTTTTGCTTAGCATGTTTTCAAGGTTCATCTGTGTTTTGGCATTATCCGTACTTCATTCCTTTTTATGGCTGAATGATAATGTGTGGATATTCCATCTATTTTATATATCCATTCATCAGTTGTTGGACATCTGGGTTGTTTGTACTTTTTGGCTGTTAGGAATAATGCTGCTGTGACCATCCATGCACGAGTTTTTGTGTGGACACGTACTTTCATTTCTCCTGGGTGAATAACTAGGATCGGAATCGCTGGGTCATGTGGTAACTACATTTAACCTTTCGAGGAACTGCTAAACTGTTTTCCAGAGTGGCAGCCCCATTTTACAGCCCCACCAGGGTGGCAGAGGGGTCCATTTCTCCACATCTTCACAGCGCTTGTTTTTGGCTTTTTGCTTATAGCTGTCCCAGCGGGTGAGAAGAGGTACCTCGTTGTGGTTTTGATTCGCATTTCCCTGATGACTAACGATGTCAGGCTTCCTTTGCCTGCACACTGGCCATTCACATCTCTTTTTTTAGAGAAATCTATATTCAGCTCTTTTGCCCATTTTTAAAACTGGACTATTAATCTTTTTATTGTCACGTCCTTATTTTTTAAGAGGACAAAAAAGAGAGGGAGGCAGGCAGGGGTTTAAACAGCAACAGGAGAGATTTTAATTAGATTGCAGTTTCCTAGTTTCCTAGCTGTAAGGCTAGTGGAAAATGTGGTAGCGCAGACTGTTGGAGGAAATGGAATATGTCAGTGTTGGGGTGAGTGCAGGTGTTGACTCAGAAGCTTAGTTGTATACTATCTAGATCAGCGGTCCCCATTTTTGGCACCAAGGATGGTGCTCCTATGAGAATCTAATGCCTAATGATCCAAGGTGGAGCCGAGGCGGTGATGCTGGCGCTGGGGAGCGGCTGCAGATACAGATGAAGCTTCGCTCACTCGCCTGCGGCGCACCTCCTGCTGTGCGGCCCAGTTCCTAACCAGCCCTGGACCGGTACTGGTCCATGGCCCGGGGGTCGGGGACCCCTGATCTAAAGGATTCTTCAAAGTTCCTGGCTCAAGGAAACCTATTCACCGAGGTTTCGGTGGTTGCTGGGTTTTGTTTTTTGAAAGACATTTGCCTGAGCATAGGGCATGAAGAAGTCTGTACATGTGATTTTCTCCTTCCTTAATAACGCGGGGCCTGAGCAGATGCCCCACGTGGCTCACAGAGCTGTGGGGAACATCGGGCTTCTAGCTTCTTTAACGTGTACCCTCCCTCGGCTGAAATGTTCAGAGCAAGAGGCTTTTTCTTTTCAGTGTGACTTTTCCTTCCCTTGTCGGATGGTGGCCAGGGCTTCCTGTCCACTGGCTACCTCTGGGCTACCAAAGTTGTAGACCGGCCCCCCAGGAGGGGTTGCTTTAGAACGACTGTCCCCTTTGCTTTCCTGCCAGCACAGATGTTTCTGGACCAGATGAAGCCTGAGGAGCCTCCCAGCTGTGAGATACTGGGATAGGACAACCTGAGTCTGGATCCACAGAAGACTCGCCTCGCCTCTCCGCACAATGTCAGGTGGGAGCGGGGACCTGGACTTGGAGTGGGCTGAGGGACTGCGGAATGAAGGGAGGCCCTTCCCTTGGAGGACCTCCTGCTGGGAAAGAGGCGGGTGGGTCTGTTTCTCACATATCTTTGAGGCTCTCAAAAGCATCCAGGTAAGAGGCGGACTGGGCATCCTGAAGGGCTGCAGTTCCCGATTCTCCGCAGTCCAGTTTTCCCGACTCTGTCCTCTTCCCTCCTTCCCGCCTGCAAGTCCTCACTCTCACATGGTGGCGCAGAGACGAAGTCGGCTTTGCTTGTAACATGCTGCTTTCGTTTTCTTCCTCCAGAAAGTGGCACATTCCTAGGTTTCTTCCCCTCCCCAGCCTGGCGTCCCTTTACCGCTGGTGCTCCAGGCAGAGCAGGCCGTGTGCGGATTTCCTAACCTGAACTTTTCCCCTGAATGCTCTGCATTTTCTTCATCTCCTGTTCCTGGTTTTCCTTGATTTTAGGAAGCCATGTACCCTCTGCTTGCGGTCCCTTCTCAGCCCTGACTCCAAGCATGTGGCCCCAGGAGATCCTGGCCAAGTACACACAGGTACAGCATTTACAGCCGGGCACCAGTGGCTGTGCTACCAAGCTGGGGCACCAGTGGGGACCTGCTTCCCAGGAGTGAGTGGCCACTGCAACATACTCCCCCAGGGTCAGGGGCCACCATCAGAGATGGCATCTTAGTTGCGTACCCTCTGTGAATCACCCGTTAGGTTGGAGGCTCTCAGTTTTATGGGGCCCCAGAAATGCATAAAACATGTTTCTTGCCTTGATCTTACTATCTTTGACCTCTAAGGAAGACAAAGAAAATGCTAGCTGGGAGGATTAGAGAAGGTAGTGGCCCTGTGTAGCTGAATGATGACCAGGGAGACTTCAAGCAGGGTGGCCTTTGATTTGAGTCTTGAAGGCTGAGTGGGACTTCAGCAGGCAGCATTATGGGTGGCATCTCCCATAACTGGCGGTCCGAGACTGGATGCCGTGTGACTGAGTCTTCCTAATCCGGGTTCTAGAAGGAAGAGTCGGTGGAGCAACCAGAGTTCTACTATGACGAGTTTGGCTTCCGGGTGGACAAGGAAGGTACGGTTGAGTGCCTCGTGTAATCTTGCTGATGACCTTGGGGGGACTCCTGCTGCATTGACCCTCATTATGCAGCTGTGGCCTATGGGCTCTGGGCGCTTCTGCATGTGGGTGGCGCTGTTCATAACAGTTGACCCTGAACAACGCGGGTTTGACTGCGGGTTCACATATTCAGACTTTCTTCATTTGACCGATGCCATTCAGTTGACCTGGGCAGTTAAAACCCAGGTCATGCAAGGGTCAGCTGGCCGTTAGCAATCTGCGTGCGGCGAGCTGACTTAAGGCCCACGCGGAGGTTTGACTGCATGAGACAGCACCCCGGCCCCCCGCACTGGTCAAGGGTCAACTGTAATGGAGACCTGTGATATTTCTTACATTAATTTTATTGATCTTCATATGATAATAAAAGCAATGTTCATTGTAGAGAAGTTGGAAAATACAAATATAAACATTAAAACAAATTAACCTGTAATCCCACAACCTGAAGATAACCACTGACATTTTAGTATTTTTTCTGGCTTTGCATGTGTATACATATACTTTTAGTAACATTATGTCGTATACACATTTTTATATTGTTCTTATATCTCAACATTATTGCTCGAGCATTTTTTTCTGTCAGTTAAGATCTTTTTAAAAACATTTTTCAGTGTCTACATATATCCCATTATAATGGATTTATCATATTTTTATAACTATTCTTCTGGGAGGGGCCTCTAGGCCATTTCTGTTGTTTTCTACTATAAATGCACTCATTGGTTCCTGAGTGGGCTGTTGGGGAACCTGCCTGCCAGAACCCAGGATAGCCTGTCACCAGGATGTAACTGTAACTAGAAGATTTTAATTGGCTGAAACTAGTCACCTTCAGGTCACTCATATTTCTAGTTCCGACATAAGTTTTCCTTGTTCTCTAGTTTGCAGGCAGATGGTTGGAAGTCAAAAGCTGGGCCTGAGAGGAACATAGGGAACGTTATAGTTTGAAGGAAATGTTCTGTATCTTGATGGGGACAATGTTTAGACATTTGTTTATTGACATTTACCAAAGTGTACACTTAAAATTTGTGCATCTTACTATACATAAATCTGCTAAGGGCGAAGGTTTAAAAAGCTGAGGCTGAGGGTGTGGCGTTAGGATAAGCGAGGACAAGGCTCACTGTGGGGCTGACGCACACCGAGATGACCAGGTGGCCACGAGCGCCTCATCTGCATTGACTCGAGCATCTCAGGAGGCTGGCTGTGGGTTGTCCCCTCACCCCTGCTGCATCCCCAGTGCCTCGAAGAAAACCGAAGGTGGTCTTGGCCTCGTGGAGTTTCCCAGCAGTAAATATATGCCAGGGCAAGAAGAGCAAAGAAAAAATTGGGGACCCAGAGAAGAGGGGAGGTGGACTGTGTATAAGGCGGTGAAGGAAGCTTCTCTGAGGGGAGGCACTCGGACAAACTGGGAGGAAGGGGGGCAGTGAGCTAGCTGAGGAAGGGGAACAGCAAGCACAAAGGCCCTGGGGCAGAGTGGATTTGGTGGGGAATAGCTGGAGTGGTGGGGACGAGGGGATGGGACAGGAGGAGGCAGGCCACAGAACCTTCTACACGTCTGAGCGAGGCGGGTGGGCGGGTGGCACTAGAGGGCTCTGAGCAGAGTGCCATGACCTGACTTGTGGCTTAGAAGGGCACCCTGGAGCATTGCCTTAGGGGCAGGGTGGAACCAGGGAGGCCAGCAAGGAGGCTGCGGCAGGAGTCCGGAAGAAAGGTGATGGCTTGGACCAGGGCAGCAGTGGGAGGTGGTAAGAGTGGTGAGATTCTGCCTCAGCTCTGCGGGTTGACCGCGGGGAGGAGCTGCAGGTAGTCCGAGGCTTAGGCCTGAGCATGTGGAGAGTGGAGGTGGGTTTGTGGATTGGCCGGGTGAGACCGTGGAAGGGCAGGTTTCAGGGAGAGAGTGAAGAGCTTGGGTTTGCTCATCCTAGTGCTGGAGCGTGGGGACTGTGGCTCTGATTTCAATGGCGGATCCGGACACCGGACTGAAGCCCAGGGCCCTCTGCTTTGGAGAACATGCAGTGAGGAGACATTTTCCTTCCTCCCCTCGCACTGCTGTGTCCCTGGGCGCTCCCCTGGCAGATGGTGCCGACCCCAGCCCCGGCAGGCTGCCGGCCGTGTCTCTGATGGAGGACCCTCCGCAGCGGCTGCGGTGGCAGGCCCACCTGGAGTTCACCCATAACCACGACGTGGGCGACCTCACCTGGGACAAGATTGCCGTCTCCCTGCCCCGCTCTGAGAAGCTCCGCTCCCTGGTGCTGGCTGGCATCCCACACAGCATGAGGCCACAGGTGAGCCGGGAGGGGGCGTCTGCAGAGGGTGACCCAGGGCTCAGTGTCCCACCACAGACTCAGTGCTCGCGGGCTCCCCCTCAGCTGTGGATGCGGCTCTCCGGGGCCCTGCAGAAGAAGAAGGGCTCCGAGCTGTCCTACCGGGAGGCCGTGAGGAACAGCTCTAACGACGAGACCATTGCTGCCAAACAGGTGAGGCCGGGGCTCGGCCTGGGGTCAACAGGAGCCCCCTCAGTGGTCTCTCCGTGGCCTGGGAGAACACGGCAGCCATGTGGCAGCCCTGGGCAGTGTTCTCACCCACAAACGTGCGCCTGGAGCAGTTGGCTCCATCCTGGGCCCTCTGTGGCAGCAGAGAGAATTGTCAAAAAGGCCACCTAACCAGTGCATGTTAAATGCAGATTTCAGGCCTCGTTCAGGAAATTCTCATTCCTAGTTGCGGCCCGAGGCCCAGGAATCTGTCGTTTACTTTTATAAGTTCCCTGGGTGAATGTGAAGGAATCAGCTACACACTAGCTGGGTTCTGATCCTGAAGGGAGGAGCACAAGGAATCCCCGTTCCCGGGAGAGAAGCCCACTGGGGTGTGCCCCATACGGGGTCTCCCAGGCTCCCTCCGGGTCTCTGTGCTGGCGTGTGGCCCGCAGCCACATCTCACAGCTCCTGTTGTGGGCGGGCTGCTGGCAGATCGAGAAGGACCTGCTCCGCACGATGCCCAGCAATGCCTGCTTCGCCAGCGTGGGCAGCGTCGGGGTGCCGCGGCTGCGCAGGGTCCTCCGAGCGCTGGCCTGGCTCTACCCGGAGATCGGCTACTGCCAGGGCACAGGCATGGTGAGCACAGCCCGGGAAGGGCTGCAGGTGTCCCCAGGCATGTTCCTCTGGCCCCCAGGTGTGAATGAGCTCACTGTCCTAGGCAGTAGGACAGAAAGTAGGGGCGGAGATGGGAGTCCCCAAGGGGGCCGGGGCTGCCAAGTAGGGTGGGTGCAACCCTGAGGCGGGCATGCGGTCCACGAAGTGACCCATCAAGTGGGTCTCTGTTCACGTGGAGACCTGGGTCCCAGCCCCTGGTCTCCCTGCCCTGGCCAGGTGGCCGCCTGCCTCCTGCTGTTCCTGGAGGAAGAGGATGCCTTCTGGATGATGTGTGCCATCATCGAGGACCTGCTACCTGCCTCCTACTTCAGCACCACCCTGCTGGGCGTCCAGACAGACCAGCGAGTCCTGCGCCACCTCATCGTCCAGTACCTGCCTCGCTTGGACAAGCTGCTCCAGGAACATGATATTGGTAAGGGCCGCCCACCCTCTTCTCTGGGGTCAAGGGGTCCTGAGACTCTGACTCAGGTACTGCGGGTCCAAGGCCTCCTGACAGCCAGTGGAGGACCGGGCAGCTGGCCAGCTCGGGGGAGTGGAGAAAGGCTCCTCACACGGCCCAGCCGTGGGCACAGCTCACACAGCCTCTGTCGCTCGTCTCTGATGTCCTGACGCTTGTCCCCTCCATCCCCGTGGACTAGGGTGGGCCTATGGCTGCTCTCTGGGAGATACCCTCCACCTCCTGCCCAGCTCGTGCGCCGGGGCGTGCCCCTGCTCAGGTTGTCACATGCCAGCTGTCCCTGGTCTGTCCACAGAGCTGTCTCTGATCACGCTGCACTGGTTCCTCACGGCCTTCGCCAGCGTGGTGCACATCAAGCTGCTGCTGCGCCTCTGGGACCTGTTTTTCTACGAGGGCTCCCTGGTGCTCTTCCAGGCCACGCTGGGCATGCTGCGCCTCAAGGTGCCACTGCCCCCCGTCCCTGGGCCACACCGCCCAGCTTCCCCATGAAGACTAGGAGTCTTGTGTGCCAGATGCAGCAGTCCTGGCACCCCTCCTCTTGGGGACTCGGGGTTCAGGCTTCAGCAGCATGTGGCCTGAGCACTGGTCCTTCCTGAAAGCCCCTCCACCCCTTCCCCGGCAGGGTAGACTCTCTTGAGCTCAGCTGATCATCCAGAGAGGTCACACATGCCTGGGATGGTGACAGGGCTCGGTGCCGGGCAGTGACTCCTGCCTCCTTCCCCTCGTGTGGCGCAGGAGGAGGAGCTGATTCAGTCAGAGAACTCGGCCTCTATCTTCAACACGCTGTCAGACATACCCTCGCAGATCGAAGACGCGGAGCTGCTGCTGGGGGAGGCCATGCGGCTGGCTGGCTCCCTCACCGACATGGCCGTGGAGACCCAGCGCCGCAAGCACCTGGCCTACCTCATCGCAGACCAGGGCCAGCTCCTGGGGACCAGCGCCACCACCAACCTCTCTCAGGTAGGCCTGTGAGGGAGGAGGCCCTGCCTCACCCACAGCGTGGGGGTCCCTTGAGGAAGCCCAGAGCAAGAGAGGCCCCTCCGGGCTCCGCCACTCCCCGCCAGCTTAGCACGCATGCCCGGCATGGCCCAGCATGGCCCAGCAGCAGACCACAGCTGTGGAGAGATGGGCAGCAATAAGCCCGGTTTGGGTGAAGGACAGACCCAGCATTGAACTGACAATGCATCCCTGACCCTCAGAGCTGGCCTAAGAGGCTGCTGCCCATGAGGTGGCACAAATGAGGGGCCCTGGGTGCCCTCCTGCCACTGACCCGCCCTTGTGTCTACAGGTGGTTCGTCGCAGGACCCAGCGGAGGAAGTCTGGCCTCACCTCCTTGCTCTTTGGTGAGAACTGTGCTGCAGGCAGCTGTGCACTCAGGCGAACTCAGCGACCCCCTTCCCCCCAGCCACATCTAAGCTCTGGGAGCCAGGCGTGGGGGTGGCGGTGCATACCAGGGGGTGTCCATTCTCGCACCCCAGTGGACTCTAAGCTTCCCTGGAGTTGGGAAGGGGGCTTGGCAGGGACCACAGCTGCTGTAACTCTCTGGACCTCCCAGGGGTAGACGATCTGGAGGCACTCAAGGCCAAGAACATCAAGCAGACGGAACTGGTGGCTGACCTCCGGGAAGCCATCCTGCGCGTGGCACGCCATTTCCAGTGCACAGACCCCAAAAACTGTAGTGTGGTGAGTTGCAGCCTCCCAGCCCTACGCCCAGTGGCTTCACATGGGGGTCTCCTTCCCCATCCTGAGGCGCCTATTTCTTGGTGAGCTTTTCTGCCACCCTGGCAGGAGTTGACCCCAGACTACAGCATGGAGAGCCACCAGCGGGACCACGAGAACTACGTGGCCTGCTCACGTAGCCACAGGCGCCGGGCCAAGGCCCTGCTGGACTTTGAGCGGCACGATGACGATGAGCTGGGCTTCCGCAAGAATGACATCATCACGGTGCGTGGGGCTCTGCGGCGGGTGGTTGCTGGGAGTGGATGCCAGTGGTCCTGCCACCTGCTGGCCCTGAGGCTGCAGCCAGGTCATCCAGCTCACTCGCGCCCTCCCCCTGCTGAGTGTTTCCCTCCTCGACCTGGCCAAGGATGAAAACAGATGATGCGCGATGCACTGGGCATGGCAACTGGGGCCCGGCTCTCTGCTCTTTTCCTCTGCAGATTGTTTCCCAGAAGGACGAGCACTGCTGGGTGGGGGAGCTGAATGGCCTGAGAGGTGAGGTCTTGGTCCCCATTTGGGGGCAGCGGGTTGGGCAGTGAAGCTGCATCCCCGACCCTGTCCCCGCCAGGAACAGGCCGAGCCTGTCCTCAGCCCCACGGGGGAAAGTGTGAGCACACCAGGCCCCTCACAGGACCCTGCTTCTCCCCTAGGCTGGTTTCCTGCCAAGTTTGTGGAAGTTCTAGATGAACGGAGCAAAGAGGTGAGAGGGGAAGCCAGGAAGGGTGCCCTGGAGCTGCCCCCACCTCAAGCCTGGTGAGGCCTGCACGCCCCCAGCCAGGGCCTGTGTTCTCAGTGGCTTGTGGCGGCGGCTCTGAGGCCAGGGAGAGGGCAGCTGCAGGCATGGGGCTGGGGCCTTTCAGACCCTGTCCCCATCAGTACTCCATCGCCGGGGATGACGCTGTGACGGAGGCGGTCACGGACCTCGTGCGAGGGACCCTCTGCCCGGCCCTCAAGGCCCTGTTTGAACATGGACTGAAGAAGCCATCTCTGCTTGGGGGCGCCTGCCACCCCTGGCTGTTTATCGAGGAAGTAAGTCAGTGGCTGGACGCATGTCCTCCACTGTCCTTTTCCCCACGCTCCTGGGTTCTGTGGAGCTGGCAGCAGGAGCTCCTGGGGTGGTGAAGTGCACTTAGACCCTGTGGCTTTGACCTGGGACCTATCCTATTGTCCCTGACACTCTCCCCATTCCCCAGGCAGCAGGCCGGGAGGTGGAGAGAGACTTTGACTCGGTGTATTCGCGCCTGGTGCTGTGTAAGACGTACAGGTAACCGGGCCTGTCCCCTGCCCTGGCAGCCTCGTCGGGGGCGAGGGAGCAGCCCAAGTCTGCACACCGGGCAGCACTGGCAGCTCTGGTCCCCCTCCTTCCCCAGGCTGGATGAAGATGGCAAAGTTCTGACCCCAGAGGAGCTGCTCTACAGGGTAGGCAGGGCCATAGGCAGGGCTGGCCTCCGCGGGCTGGCAGCTGGGGGGCACCTGAGTGATGGCTGTGTCTTCACAGGCTGTGCAGTCTGTGAATGTGACCCATGACGCTGCACACGCACAAATGGATGTCAAGCTCCGCTCCCTCATCTGTGTGGGGCTCAAGTGAGTGTACCTGCTGCGGGTGCCACAGTCCAGTCAGATGAGTGGCGGGCTGGGCCCTGCAGGGAGCGGGGGCATGTGAGCCGGGCCCCCCAGGAGGGGAGAAGTTTGGCAAATAAATGGAAGTTTGCAAGGGTGACTCTCAAAGGCCTTTCTCCGGCACAAGACCAGTCATTGCTTTGTGGCCAGGGAGGCACTTGGGGGTTTTGTGAAGCACAGACTTTAGCAAAGTGCCCAGTGAGTGGGGCTCCCAGAAATGAGGCTGCTGCGGCAAATGAGGGTGGGGGCCTCGGGCATTTGTGAGTCTTGAGCCTGGGCCAGGGTCAATGAGATATTTCTGGATTTACCACCTGGTGGAGGGCGTGGCCTGTAGGCTGCTTTTACCTGGAGTGGGGTGGGAGGAGGGGTGGTTTGCAGGACAGATGTCCCCGAGACTAGCTCAGAACCTGGTGCACCTCATTCCTGGATTGACCAGGGCAGAGGCCCCTGTGCCCGGCAGGAGGCGGTGGCTGTCTCAGATGTGGAGAGAGCTGTGACAGGACAGAGGGGAGTGGAGGCCATGGGCCCCTGAGTGTGTCTCCCAGGGAGGAGCAGCCAGAGCGAGGGGCTGAGAGTAAAGGAAGTGGGGTCACCTGAGGCGGCCTCAGAGTGGCGGGAAAGGGGCTGGTGGCCCAGCCCAGCACCGAAGGGCAGAAACTCCCAGTCCTCAGAGAACCCAGCAGACGAACCCCTCCCCCCGTCCCAGTGAGCAGGTGCTGCACCTGTGGCTGGAAGTGCTCTGCTCCAGCCTGCCGACCGTGGAGAAGTGGTACCAGCCCTGGTCCTTCCTGCGCAGCCCCGGCTGGGTCCAGATCAAGTGTGAGCTCCGGTGAGGGCCCTGCCCTGTGGCCCTGGGTCAGGGAGGGGTGGGCAGAGCCAACCTGAGGGCGACTGACAGCCTCCCCTCCTTCCCTTCCAGTGTCCTCTGCTGCTTCGCCTTCAGCCTCTCCCAGGACTGGGAACTTCCTGTGAAGAGAGAGGTGGGTGGATGGGTTTGGTCCTCGGTGGGGCGTGGCAGGCCTGGTCTGTGCAGGCGGGTCAGTTCAAACACTTGTGGGTGGCTGAGGCAGGGCCCCAGGGGAACCCTGGGTGCTGGCGTCATGGGTAAGGACCACTCTGGCCCCTGCCACCTTGGGCTTCCTTGCTGTGTGCCCCAGCTGTGCATTCCATGACGGTGAGGGGCTGTCTGTGTGCAGGAAGAGAAGAAGCCCCTGAAGGAGGGCGTCCAGGACATGCTGGTGAAGCACCACCTTTTCAGCTGGGACATAGATGGCTGAAGCTTGTCCTCCCGTGGCCCGGTCATGCCAGGCTTCCCCGACCCATTGGCTACTAGAGCAGCTCCTTCCTCAAGAACAGCGCTGGCCCGGGCCCGACCCAAGCTTCAGGGTCAAGGAAAGGAGACACTCTGGCCAGGCACCATGGTAGGGAGATAGAGGACACCACCCTGGGCACCCCAGAGCGTCTCTGGAGGGCAGTGGGTGGCAGGAGCAGAAGATTGGGGCCCAGGCCCCAAGCTCACCGTTTGTACTGACCAAAATCTTGTGAAGAGGTGCAGAGCCACCTCTGTCAGTCTTTCCTCAGGAAGGGCTCGGGGGTGGTAAAGGCTCCTTGGTTTGTAAATAAACTGTCTTTAAGAAAGCACTTTGTCTTTCGTCCAGTCAGGGCCCCAGAGCTGTAGGTCTTTTCTGGAATGGTCTAGAACAGCCAGCCAGGAAGGAGTAACAAGCCGGTATTTTTGTTTTTATTTTAAAAAGTTCACAATGCTTTCCCCCACCTGTCCCAGCACTGGTTTTGGTGACACCATCCCCAACCCTCTACGAATGACAGTGACATGCCCCAGAGCAGGAGGAAGCCAAAACTTGAGGGCCACCTCTGGACCCACCACAGGGCTAAAGCCCCTCCTGTCCCAGGGCGGCTGCAGTGAGGCAGGCAGCAGGATGGAATGTGGGCGGCGGCCAGGAAGCACCTCTGCCCTCGTGGCACTGATAAGGAGCAGGAAGTAGGACAGGTGGGGTACAGGCTGTGATGGGGTGGCTGCATGTCAAACACACGTGATGGGTGGGGCTGAGGGCCCCAGGAGCAGTGGTCTCCAGGCCCTTCTGTATGTGCACAGTAGGATGGGAGGGAGCTGCATCCACCTCCCACTGCCCCCCCCCAAAAAAATGTGTATATATATGTATGGCGATATATAATATAGAGGTATATATATATACACCTGTACAGAAAATGTCTGCCACCAACCACTAACTGGTTATACTACACCAACACTAATATGACAGGGAGCCTCCCAACTCCCTCCCAAGAAGCCTGGGACTCTGTTGGCATAACGAGGAATGGGGAGGTAGAGGCCCGGCTTATTTCTTCCTTCACAGGGAAGAGAGATTCATGCCTCACCTGCCTGCATAAAATGCAGACAGGGCACCTCCAACCTCACGAAAGGTCAAAGAGGTCTCCAAAACCTCAGGGTGGGACCCAGAGCTGCTGCTTGGCAGCCTCTCTCCTTGGTGGTGAGCCAGGGAGGGAAAAACTGGGCCCATGATTGTCAGCACTCAGCGATCAGGCAGGAGAGCGCTGAGCTCCCTAGAGTTCCCGAGGCTTTCCAACTTCCAGCCCCGCCAGTCCCCCAGCAGACCTGAGAGCTACAAGCAGGAATCCCAGTGCAGCTGCAAGTCATGGCCATCGAGGAAGTCTGTGGAGAAGAGGCTGGGGGCCGAGGTGCTGAGTGGGGCCAGGCTGAGCACAGGGCCGCCTGATGACAGCTCCAGCCAGTCCATGCTGTCCAGGTGGCCTTCAGCCAGGTCCAGGCCCATGCTGCCGGGCTCAGGGGCAAAGTGCAATTCCGAGGTGTCCATGGGTGAAGGGGGGTGGTCCAGGATGGCAGAGCTGCTTAGCATCTGGCTGTGGAGGTCGTCAATGAGGGAGAGGGGCTCTGGCCCCTCATGTCCACCAGTCAGCAGGGGCAGCCCCGTGCTACTCTCCAGGAAGTCCTCCAGGCGCCCAGGTAAGGTGGGTGAGCCCGATGGAGGCGGGGCAGCCTGAGCGAGCTCAGCAGAGGGTGGGGACTGGGAGGAGAGGGGTGATCCGCAGGCTGCTGTCGAGGGGGACTTCTCTTTCCCTGGCAGGGATGGTGGCTCCTTAAAATCTGCTGAAATTTCTGCCAATCAAGAAAGTGAATGATGTCAGAAACCCGAATAGGACCTGAAGTTGGACCCTACCTTACACTGTGTATAAAAAAGTAACCCAAAATGGGTCAAAAGGCCTAAATTTAGGAGCTAAAACTACAAAAACTCTTAGAAGGAAACACAGTGAGACATCTCCATGGATCTGGTCATTTCTTGGTTATGACACCAAAGCACAGGCAACGAAAGAAAAAATACCTAATCGGATACATAAAAATTTAAAACTTTTGAGCAACAAAGAACACTATCCACAGAGTGAAAAAACAATCCATGGAGTGGGAGAAATGATTTGCAAATCATATGTGACAAATGATTCATACTCAGAATAAAGAACTACAACTCAACAACAAAACCCAACTGAAAAATAGGCAAAGGACTCAGAGACATTTCTCCTGGTGACAAGATACACAGATGACATAGAAACACATAAAAGAAACACGACATTAGTCACTAGAGAAATGCAAATCAAACCACAATGACATATCACTTCATACCCACTAGGATGGCTATTAAAAAAACATGAAAATAAGTGTTGGTGATGATACTGAGAAAGTGGAACCCTTGTGCACTGCTGCGGACGCTGGCGGTCCTTCAAAAAGTTAAATGCTGAATTAGCAACAATCTCACTTCTGGGTATAGACCCAAAAGAACTGACAGCAGGGACTCACACAGATTCCTGCACACCCATGTTCGCAGCAGCTTTAAAACAGCCAAGAGGTGGAAACAACCCAAGGGCCCATCAGTGGATGAATGGATCAACACGATGTGGTACGTCCACACAATGAACGACTCGGCCACATCTTTGCCACTGTGCTAACTGAAATAAGCCAGAAATGAAAGGGCAAATACTGTCTGATTCCACTTACATGGGGTCCTAAGAGTAGTCAAAATCATGGAGACAGAAAGAAGAGGCTACCAGGGACTGGGAGGAAGGACTGGGAAGTTACCGTGTTAACGGGTAAACAAGAGTCAGTACAAGATGATGAAGTTCTAGAAAAGCAGGGTGGTGATGGCTGCACAACACTGAAAGTACTTAATGCCTCTGAGTTGTACATTTTAAAATGGCTAGAATGGCAAATCTTATATGTAATCTAAAAAAGTTACACAGAAACCAGGCTTGTTCCCCGACCCTCTAGTCCTGTCCTCTCTCCTATTTTCCTCCCGTTCCAGCTGGACACGGTTTCACCAAACCACCAGATCCCTCAGAGGTGGCCTGTCAACCTACCCAGCTGCCACCACTGAGGCTGCTGCTGCTGGCCCCGCCGATTCAGATGCCCTCTGCTCCTGGCATCCTTGCCACTTCCTCTCTGGCCACTTCTCAGTGTCCCACCCCTTTGGGTGCAGGCAGCACCCTCAGCGCCCTCTCTCTGCCATCTGGTCAGCGCTAGCACTCGGGCTGCTCCCTCTCCACCTGTACAGTCTGTTTCCCGCGGCCTCATCTCTCCCACTCTCGGTTCCTGTCTGGACATCGGGGAACCCTGGAAGCTCACAGCCAGGCCTCTCCTGAGCCCTGGACCAGCCTCTCGGCCCCAGAGCACCTCCCAGCCCAGCAGCCTCCATGCCACCTGCCCTTGTTAGAAATGCACCCCAGGTCCCACTGCAGACTCCAGCATCTGCTTCTAACAT
>NW_011888926.1:2539481-2548737 GCF_000151845.1 Pteropus vampyrus | reverse complement strand
GTTCAACCAGCCTCATGGCTCCGAAAGCCAGACTAGACAGCAGCAACCCCCCGATTTCAGCCTCCAGCCCAGACCTCACCTGGGCTGTCCACGTGATGACTTCTGTCTTGGGACATAGCTAAGCCCAACTCAGCTGCACTGATGCCTGTTCCACGTGCCCAACTACAGCTGCTAACTCAGGCTGAAACGCTTGGCGTCATCCTTGGCTGCCCTCTTGCCACATGCCCAATCCATAAAGAAATCGAACTGGCACTGTCCAACACATACCCAGACTCCAGACTTCCCCACTTTGCTGCTACCGCCCCAGCGGCTTGGCCTAGATCACTACAGCCTGGACCACTGCCTGATGCTGCTCTTCCAGCACAAACAACCAGCGCTCAGAGCTGTGTGGTAGATTCTGGCATCGTCCACAGTCAAAGCCCCTCTACCCTGCACTCGCGAGGCCTTGTCATTTGCCCCTGCCCCGCCCACCCAACACCTTTTCCTGCTTTCCGTAAGGTCCTCTCCTCTAGGACGTAATGTGCCTATCATTCATCTCCCATGCGAAGGTGTTCGCTGTTTTGCTCACTGCTGTGTCTCAGCTATAGGGACAGTTCCTGCCAGGCAGTGGGTGCCGGGTAAAGTGGAAGTGTGTTGAGGCTACAACTCCCCCTCCTCCCGGGGTCCCTGCCCAGGCACTGGAGGTGGTGCGCATCTCGGCTGTTGCTGCATCCAAAGTACAAGGCCTGTCTCCCATTAAGTGTTCAATAGCCAAACAAAACCCAACGGATCAACCCACCACGGGGCTGGAGACCTATGGAGAAAGGAGACTGGACGGGTAGCTTGGGGGCCTGGGCTTTACCTCCACTCTGAATAAGAATGTCAAACAGATCATCCATCTGTTGGCTCGAGGAACCATTTTCCTGTGCAACAAAAATAGAAAAGAAATCCTGTAACAGGAGTCCCAGCTCCGGTCACAGGCCTTCTTCCCTTCTGCCCGAGCCGGCAGCCGGACCTGCAGAGCCAGCCCACTGGCCTGTGCTCGGGCTCCCGGAGCCCACATCTCCTCTGTTGGGCCGGGCGCTGGCATGCTGCCTGGAACAGCCCATTCACCAAGGCCTCTGGGACCCCCCAAGACTGGCTCCTGCCCACCACTATCCTCTGGCTGGACTCGGGACGGAGGGGACTGTGGGAGCCCAGCCAGCAGCATAGGCAGCCACCCACCCTGGCCAGGCCTCAGTCTACCTTCTTCACCTGCTGTCTGGGTGGCTGGTTCACGGCTTCTTCATACCCAGGTGGCTCCTTCTTAAGCTGAGAACTGGGGGTCCCAAAGAGGGGCTGTGGCGGGTGCTCCAGGTCCATCTGGGCTGGTGGGCCAGGGGATGGAGAACCAGGCTGGGACAAGGGCTGAACAGGAGAACAGTGACAGAGCAGTGGTTGGCGTGAGGGAAGCAGGCTCAAGGCCCTGCACACTTGAGAAGCACAGGCGGGAGACTGGCCAGGAAAATGTGGCCGCCTATACTGGCTTTTGGTAAATTTTCATGGAAGCCACTGGGGAAGAGGAGATATGAGTTGGGGTAGGGGTGGGGGAGACCCTGACCTCTGACCCCACAGAAGGTTGGGTAGGCATGGGGTGACTGGCCACCTGGGGTTTGGTACAAGCCACGCAGGAGGGAGGGAGGGGCTCTGGGCTGATTTCCCCTCTCCTCCCTTCTGCCTGAGGCTGCTCAGGGTCCTTGTCCCCCATCCTGAGGTGCCTCTTGTCACTGTCCCCTCCACCCTGGAGTTCTACAGGGCTTAGAGGCCACACAAAGCCTAAAACTGCCTCACCTTTGGACCAGGCTGGGTGGAGGGTCTGGGCTGTGAAGGCGGCAGCAGCAGAGAGCCAGCTGCCGATGACACCTTGGTGTGGGACAGCTGGCCTCTCTGAGGGGGGAGAGAGGAGTGGAGCTCAAACCAGACTCAGCCCAGGCCAGAAAGCTGAGCCCACAGCCTCTTCCTCGGAAGGGGGCGACCCTGACCCTTGCCCAGGGCCCCACTACGCCCAGGAAGCAGAGGGAGGGGGCCCGGCCTGGGTGGGGCTGCCCAGGAGCCCTCTGCCAGGGAACAGAAATGTGCTGATAACAACGGCCAGAGAGGTGGGCAGTATCTACCACCACCCTCATGACTATGGGTTGTAAGCAGGTACCTTAACCTTCCCAGGCCTTACTACCCTCCTTGGTGGCATGAGGTTAGCAAGCCCTCATTTCAGAGGGTTGAAGATTAAAGGAAGCAAGCCTAGCATGCCCAGCCATGGGGGCACCTGGTCAACGGGGCTGTCATTAGAAGTATCTTCACACCCTCCTGTGGCCCCTGCCCCTCCCACACCCAGGTACCTGCTGGGGGCTCCCACTGGCCAGGCCAGGGCTGTCTGCATTCTTATTGGTCATTGTGAGAACAAGGTGGGTCCCTGTGGAGTCAGTGATGAGGGTGGGAGGTGCGACCCCCTTGACGAGGCTGGGGCCCTGTGGGCCCAGAAGCAGCTGGGGCGTGGCGGCCGGCTCCGACTCTGGCAGCACGGCTTCCTGCTTCACCACCACGGCCGGGGGTGCCAGGGCACAAGCATCCACGTGGTGGGCGCTGGGGGCCGCCAGGCTGGGGCTGAAGGGGTGAGTGGGGCCCGGGGGCTGCGGGCTCAGCTGGCAGCTGGAGAAGCCATTCTCCTGCTTCACCGGGATGCCGAGGGGAGCAGGGGTCGGGGAGGGGGCCGGGGCCGGCGCAGGCTGCTGGGCCCGCTTCTCCTGCTCCAGCTGCAGCCTGAGCCACTCCACCAGCTGCTGCTTCTGCCGGAGCATGCGGGTCAGCTCCTCGATCTGCTTGTCCTTTTCCTGCAGCATCTGGTCCTTGTCACGCCCCTCCAACTCTACCCGCACCCCAGGGCTCAGGCAGCAGGTCCCAGCCCGGGGGCCCTCCTCCTTCACAAGGATCTGCAATGGCGAGGCCTGCAGGGTGAGCTGGGTCAGTGGCGATGTCACCATCTCACCAAAGGTGTCCCCGGGTGTGGAGTTCTCATCGCCTGTGCTAAGGAGTGAACGCTCTGAGGGGGTGGGGGAGACGGGGGGTGTGGAGCCCGTGCTGCCAAATTTCACCACTCCGTTGCTGGTCACCGTAGCCACTACCACCTCGGCTGGGGCCAGGCCTGCCGCCACCAGGGCAGGCCCTGTGCTTAGGCGGGCCGCCGGGAAGGCTACCACCACCTCACCAGTCTTGGGCAGGAGAGAGGTGGCGGCAGGGGTCTTGGGGGCTCCCGGGGCAGAGCTGACTTGTTCTTGGTAGGCGCGCAGGCGCTCAATCAAGTCTGTCTTGGTGCCCGAGACGGGCAACGCCCGCAACTTCAGCTCCTGCTTCAGCTCTGCCACCTGCAAGGGGTGCGGAGTCAGCGCAGCGGGGGACAAAGGGAACTGGGTCCGGGCGGGAGGGCAGTCGGAGGAGGTCGGGAGGGACAAGCTTCCTGTCCGTTAGGCCTCATCTCTTGGGCCCCACTGGCAACTTCATATACATCAACCCTCCAACATCCCCATAGCCCTGGAGGGCGAGTCACGTGTCCTCCAGGCCCAGCCTCAACCCGTTCCTCGGGATGATTAAAATGCTCCAGGAGCCTGATTAAAATGCTCCCTGCACCTGTGTCTGGGCACGACATCCCCTCAGCTGTCCCCAGCCCTAGCATGGTACCTGGTGCTCACTAAATACTTAATTGAACTAAGTGGATATTACAACTAGTGAGCAACAGAGTCGGGAGTTACATCCAGGTCTGACGGACTCAAGCCTGAGCCTGAATGCCCTGGTGAGGGCTGAGTCTTGCTGGGTCAGGCATGGCTCAGGAGGGGTCAGGTACGCCTGGTTCAGACAACAAACTCCTGAGGGGGAATCTGGTCCACTGCATCTTCTGATCAGGGCAGAGAAAAGAAGCCGGGCCCCAAGCAGGACCCGCCCCGCCAAGGCCCTACTCAGCACTTGCCCAGCAGACTGGGAGGGGTGTCCAGTGACACAGTGCGGGTGCTGAACAGGAAAGACCTGAAGCTGAATCCTGGCTCTACCACTGGCCAGACCCCTACTCGAGATGCCTCCGCTAGCCGATCCTTAAGCCGCGGGGACACTCATTTCTCACAAAAGCAGCGAAAGAGGTAGAGGGGCTTTGTAAGCCCCAAGGGCCTAGACAGATGCTGGCTGATGACATTAATGATGATAACCACAACGACCAGACTGATGTCCGAGATGACCAGGCCCTGACAGGTCCCAAGTGCTTCTGCTGGAGACCAGAATCTGGAACTCTGTTCTGCCTTCTATGACCGTGGGTTCTGGGCCGGCTGCTTTCCCTAAAAACGAGCACCTCGGGGAGACGACCTACCTTCATGTCATCCAGGTTGGCAGGCAGGGCTCCTGGCTTGCCAGCTAGTGAGGTGCTGTTCTGACGTGCCAGCCCACTGGGCCCAGGGGCGCCTGAGCTGGAGCTGGTACTGGTAGTGGAAAGGCTGCGCATTGGGGCGGGCCCACTACTTCCTAGGGCCTCACCTGCTGGCCTGAGAAGAAAAGGCAAAAAATGAGCACCCATCGAGGCTCCCCATCGAACTCTGCAGGGCTGGGTAGAGACGGGCATGGGACAAAGGGAACTGGGTCCTGGGGACCACTCTTGCAGGATCCTGACCAAAGGGTCCTTGCAGGTTTGGGTTCACCCACCCGGACCTGGCCTCTGCCTGTCTTGGGGCGCCTACAGATGGGATGGGTGGGACGATGCCGAGGCGGGTTCCTACTTTGGCGGGGCAGGCAGGATGGTCTGGTAGTTATAGTGCTGCTGCTGCTGCTGGTTGAGGATCTGGAGCTGGAGAAAGAGCTGCTGCTGCTGCAGGATCCTGGCGTAGGAGGAGTCCAGGGGTGGCGCCCCCTTGTCCTGTTTTTGGTCCGGGGGGATGTACTGGTGGTACTTGAGCTTCTTCACCTTTGGCTTCAGCTCCTTGGCTTTCTTGCTGCGCTGTGACTTCTCACTGGCAGACTTGGGTTGGCTTTGCTGAGGGCGCAGGAGACAGAAGGTGCCGTCAAGGAGGCAGTGTGGGCTTCTCAGAGTGAGGTCCCCACAGGAAAGGCTGGTGTCCCTTCCACGAGAGAGTGGATTCTGAGGAGGCACCTTGCACAGTGCTACTCTCCCCCTACTGGACTGCAACCCCTCCAAAAGCAGAGGCCTCGTCAGTGCCCAGAAGCATCCGAAGCAGGGGGCAAGGGCTGACAGAGGGTGGAGAGAAAACCAACCAAATGTAGATGTCACTGTCACCCGAGCAAAGAGCGAACATGACAGGAAGAGAAATACAGCTGGATTTTGGAGCTCGTGCCATCCATATCAGGTACTTTATAAAGACTATGTCACACAGACCTACAGGATTCCTGCCTGAGCAGGAAAGAGCATGTCTACTTGAAAATCAAGAAACAGGCTCAGAGAAGTCACTTGCCCAAGGTCGCAGAGTGGCCTTGATCTCATTGTGTGAAAAAGCTGGGACCCAAGCCCAGGACTCCAAAAGCTCTTGTTCCTTCACTAAATGGACCTCCAAAGACCCCCAGCTGGCACACAGGGAGACCTCCCACTGGGCCTCAAGCATCAATGAGGACCACAGACCATGAAGGGCCCTGTCTGTGGGGCAGGGAGCGGGGGCTGGACAAGGACAAGGGTCAGCAAGGGAGTGCCAGGCAAAGAGGTGGAGAGCCTAGACATTTCTAAGAAGAGAATGCCAAACAGAAGGCTGGAGACTTGATGCGGGATCAGCTGAGGTCTGATGCAAAGGTCTGCACAGAGGTGACAGACTAGAGGAAGACTGGACAGCAGAAGCATGTGGCAGGCGAGCGGTTCAAAGGTTTCCAGTTTCAAGCTCTGGCCCCGCTGACGACCGCAGTCCCGTCGTGGAAGTCAGGAAATGGTTCTGGTTTTGCTAGGGAGCATGGGAAGAGGGAGAAGGCACGAGGCTGCGGAGCGGAGCTGGCAGGGCACCCAAGTGCATGTGGACGGACCCGCGGAGGGAACGCAGGCAAGGCTGTGGAGCACGGAGCTGTGAGGGAGGACGGGGGCAAGGGCTGGGCCTGGGGAGCACCCCACTGAGGCAGGAGGAGGAGCCAGGGGATGAGCAGCCACAAAGGAAGGCAAGGGAAAGCAAGAGAAAGGGGCGGGACCCTAGAGGGCCTGGAGTTAGACCCGTGAGGAGGGTTCTCTGGCAGGGCTGGGGAGCCAGCCCGCAGGCTGAGGCACTGCAGAGAAGAGGAAGTGCAGACAGGTAGATACACGCTATCCTCTCGAGTGCTAGGGGTCAGAGAAAGGCGCTGCTCACCTGACGAGCAGTTTTGAGGGAGGAATTGTGGGGGAAAACCTTTGACATCTGTGGCCTCAGGAATAGACTACAGAGGTGAGAGGTGCCGGATGACAGAGTAGACCAGAGCCAACAGGCAACTCTGGAGCGCCAGGGACCAGGCAGGGGGCACTGGCTGCTTCCCCTGGGACGGGGACAACCTACAAAACTTCCTGTGAGCCATGGGGCTTCACAGAGACCACGCGCACGGGGCCGGCCTGGCGGCGGGGGCCCCACACAGGAGGGCAGCAGCGGAGGCACGGCGGGGACTCAGGCTACAGGAGAGAACAAGAAGCTGGCCAGCTCCCCGCTGTGAGCGACAGGAGAGGCCCAGGAGCAGACTCTGTGCAGGGGGCTGAAGACCAGCGAGGGAAGCGCGTGGGCGGCGGCGGGAGGTGGGGGTTGGGGAGGAGAAGGGGACCGCCAGCAGGAGCACAGGCCAAGGTCCTGGGGACCCTGGAGGCAGGGAGGACTGGTGGTGCCCGGCACAGTGTCCCCCACACAAGGTCCCCAGTAGGCATCTTGGGGGGCTGATGGTAAACCCATGGCTGCTTCAGGCAGTTCAGATCAGGCCTCGGAAAATAAAAACAGACGGTCGACACTGGCAGCTGCGAGGCCTCAGGCCTGCACTTTACTTCCCAGTTTCGTCCCTTGTGGAACGGGGTTCTCTACTGCTTCACGAGGCTGTCGGTGACCCAGAAGGGACGGGTGAGCATGCTTCCACGGGAAAGGCAGGAGCAAGAGCCTGGCACACCGTGCTCAGCAAATGGTGGCTATGACTGTGACAGCCAGTGTCCTTGCAGAGAACAGGAAGCACCCCACATTACCTCAGTGACCTTTGCTGGGCCTGGACCAGGGGGGGAAAACATGCAGCCCCATCCCCTGAAGCCGTCCCTACACTGGAATGAAGTCACAGCAGGGCTCAGGGGACATGGGGAGGAAGGACAGTTGGCTGGAAAACGGTACCTTGATGAGCGTGGGGGTGGGCTTGGCGGTGGGGGCTGCGGTTCCGTTGCTGAGGCTGGGAGGCAGAGGAGGCTGCTCTGCCAGGAAGAGCGTTTCTCCAGAATCTGCGCCCGCTGGGAGCTGAGACACAACCTGCAAGAGAAGGGGAAAGTTAGGACACCCTCCCTTTCTGGCTGTTCCAGAGGGCGTGGCCATCTCTAGGTGGCAGTGCATCCCTGCCCTGCCCTGCCTAGAAGTGGGTGTCCTCGGACACCATCACTGTCAGGGGGCCAATGATGGGCAAAGACCAGGGGGATGAGAAGAGCGGCCCCCAGGGGTGGCAGGGGGAGTAGGGAAGTAGAAAAGCAAGTGACACAGGACAAGCACGCTGTTCTGCATGAGTGGACATGGGGTGGGCCAGGGAGGCTTGAATCTGACCGCAGGTAGCCAGTGTCTTCCACCTGGGACCACTGACTGGATGAGGCTGGCTGGGATGGGGGTCCACTGCCAACATCTCCCTTCCCTCCCCACCACCAGGACTCAGCCAGCCAGCTCCTGAGCGACCAGGGCAAGCCCCCCCCCATTCCCCATCCTGCCTGGCCCAAGCGGGGGACCTCACTCTGTGTACCTCCGGCAAGTCTGGGGCCCTTGGGAGCAGGGGAAGCATGCAGAGCGGGCCAGCTCACCTGAGTGGGGGATACTGAGGTGGCACTGGACAGTGGCTCACTGACTCGGGCTTCCAGTGGTGACGGCACTGAGCCCTGGGACTCATGGCTGGCAGGCTGCTCAGGGGATAAGGCATCGCTGCTGTCCTCGTCAAAGGAAGAGCTGTCGGCTACTTTCGGGTAATTCACCTGGCCCACTGAAAGCCAAAGCCGGCGTGAGACTCCACCTCCAGCCCCAGCGAAGGGGAAGAGGGACCCTCCCTGCTCACCAGCCAGAGGCTGTCGGGGAAGGTGCCCTTGGCCCCCACGCCCCAGCCCAGGGAGGAGACAGGAGAAGGAAGACCAGTCTGCCTTCTGGATCCGAAAGAGCTCCAGGAAAGCTCCTCATCGTGACCCCAAAACAAAGGCTGAGAAGAGCGCTACGTGGCCGTCAAATGCTCCCCTGGGCAAGGAAAGGCCTGACCTTTAACCTCTTGCTTCTAACTCTACATTCAGTCTTCAAAGTCAGATCCTCCCCTTCTTCCCTCCAGCCTGCTGCCTTCTCCACCTTAGTTTCCTTACTGCTAAAAGTACTTTATTTCCATCCTATGGCTACATAAAACTCTATTCTTCCCCCGGAAGCTTGTGGGCCCTGCAGTGACGGCTCTGAGCCTGCGAAGAGGGACCTAAGAAGTACAGGTCACAGCCTCGAGAGTGCAGCACCTCCCCAGGGCTGCATGAATTCTCCAAAGGCCAGGAACAGGCTCTGAAGCCTCTCAGAAAGCAGACGCCTGCCTGCACAGGTGAAACAGGACCACTGGAAGTAAGGTGACCTCCACTTAGCAGCCGGTGACTCCCAGAGATACAAGGCCACCAGGAGAAAACCATCCTGCTGGCTGTAACTGTCCGGCCCCTCCCTGGGCCAGGATGGCCAGGAGTGCAGGGGCTCCTGGGGCCGGCGGGGGCTGAGAGGCAGGGTCCCGGTATGGAGAACCCAAGATACAGAGAGGACCATAACAGGACCAAGTGGGGTATTTTGAAAGATCTATGTCACAACCACCGCGTCGACGCTGTCAGGGGAAGAGGCTCTGCACCGGCCTGCTGTCCACACAGGAGGGACTGAGGCAGCGGTCACGCTTGGGGAAATCTGCTGTGTTGGGAAGACCACAGAAAAGGAACAAGAACACGCCAGTAACTCTCTGAGCAGACTCTTCCCCTCCAGGGCCGTGACCCGAGGCTCTCTCCCCGCTGGGACCTGGGAAAGAAGCCCCTGAGCTTGTCCCTCCACCAGCCAACTGGTGATGGAGCAAAGAGTGTCCATCG